>NW_026043948.1:0-123000 GCF_937001465.1 Orcinus orca | reverse complement strand
GGGTTACAGGTAGGGAACGGCTATGGATTAGGGTCCAGGTTAGGGTCCGGGTTAGGGTCCAGATTAGGATTAGGGTATGGTTTGGGTCAGAGTTAGGGTAAGGGTTTTGGGTTAGGTTTAGGGTTAAGGAACAGGTAAGGTTTCGGGTCCAGGTTAGGGGACGACAACGAGTTAGGCTTAGAGTACTTGGTACCACTTAGGGTAAGGGTGAGAGTTCGGGTTAGGGAATGGGTACGCTTTAGGGTACGTGTCAGGGTACAGATTAGTGTCAGCCTATGGGTTAGCGTAAGGTTTAGGGTTCTGGTGAGGATTAGGGTACAACAAGGGATTTGGGCTAGGGTACCTGTTAGGGTATGGGGTAGTAGTATTAGTATATTGGTTAGGATTAGGAAACAGGTTAGGGTAAGGACTAGGGTTAGGATTAGGGTATGGCTTAGTGTATGGGTTAGGGTAAAGGTTAGGTTGAGGGTACAGGTTAGGGTACGGGTTAGGGTTAGGGAACGGGGATGGTTGACGGTCCAGTTGAGGGTTCGCCACCGGGTTCGTGTTGGGGTATGTGTTAGGTCCAGGTTAGTGTTAGTGTATGGGTTCGATTTAGGGTACGAGTACGGGTTAGGGTATGGGTTAGTGTTCTTGTACAGGTTAGGGTACGTGTTAACTTCCGTGTTAGTGGACGGATCAGGATCAGGGGACGGGTTAGAGTTAGGATTAGGTCTAAGATTAGGGGACGAGGACGGTTTAGGGGACGAAAACGGATTACGGTTAGGGTAAGTGTTAGTGGACGGTTTAGGCTTAGGGGACGGGTTAGGATGTGGATTAGGGTTAGGGATCGGGCTCGGTTTAGGGTCCTGTTAGCGTACGGGTTAGGAGTATGTTCCATGTTAGGGAACGGGGATGGTGTAGGGTACAGTTGAGGGTACGACAATGGGTTAGGATTAGGGGACGTTTGAGGCTACGGGTTAGGATTAGGGTTACGGTTAGGGAATGGGTCCGGTTTCAGGTACAGATTAGGGTATGGGTGAGTGTACTGGTTACGACTAGGATACCAGTTAGGGGAAGGGTTAGGGGACAGGTCAGGGCACGACAACAGGTTCTTTTTCTCTGAAGGCTTAGGATTAGGGTCCAGTTTGGGAAAGGGTAAGGGGTAGGGTTAGGCTTAGGGAATGGGCAGAGTTTAGGGGACGGGTTAGTTTTGGTGTACAGATGAGGATGAGTGCACGGGCAAGGGTGAGGAATCGGGTTAGGCTTCGGGTACTTCTTAGGGTACAGATTAGCGTTAGTGTACGGCTTCGGAGTAGGGTATGGTTCGGGGAAGGGGAAGGGTTCTAGTTAGGGTACGTATTAGGGTACGGGTTAGTGTTAGGTTCCGGGTTAGGGATCAGGCTTGGTTTAGGGTACACGTTAGTGTTAGTGTATGAATTCGTCTTAGGGTGCAGGTTGCGGTAAGGATTAGGGTAAGGGTGAGGATGAGGATGAGGATGAGGGAACGGGGATGGTGTAGGGTACAGTTGAGGGTACGACAACGGGTTAGGATGAGAGTAGGGGTTAGCGTAAGGTTTGGGCGGGGGGGCGGCCCTTTGCCGAACATGCAAAGAACACGTTGAAAGAACACTTTGGGCCTCGTGTTCTGTTACAGGTGTTTGACCAGAGTGCACTTTCAACTGAGGCTCAAGAAGAAATGGACAAACTGTAGCCTAATGCCCGGAGGGCTCACCGGAAAACAGGAGGCAATTGCCCTTACCTGTGCAGCAGTGCAGACGTGAATCTCTATGTCCAGGTAGGTCCTAGGCTGGATCCCAGAGCACTTTGCACACAGAATCTGGTTGGAAACATAAAGGGTTTCTTGATTTTCTGGTCGTCGAGGAAGAGAACTCCAGAATTCTCTGTAGGAAGGAAGCATTGACTTGCTACATTGCTCCACAGTAGTAACTTACAGGAGAACGCAAGCATATTAGAGCCACCTGAGGGACTCTCTGCCCACTATCCCTTTTCTAAGAACCACAGGCCTCAACTCACTCACACACTGAAGCAGCCGTTTGGTACAATGGGACCTTGGCTCCTGGACACAATGTATTCCGCCAGAGCAGGACACCAGACTTCAACGGAGTCCATCTGAATCCCACGAAGGGATTCTCGGTCTACTTTTCATGCATGCAAACACACGCACCCAAACAAACTCTACTTCTTCGAATACCTGCCTAAGTGGATATTAGAACAGTGGTGAGAAACGGTTGCTTTGCCATTTGGCAAGTAGTATCGAGAGCCTGAGAAAACCAGTACGGGGCAGTGTCGTTAGCGTACGTGTTCGGATGAATGGACGGCTTAGGGTAAGGCTTCGGGTAAGTGTGGGGGCTAGGGGGAGGGGGAGGGGGAGGGAACGGGGACGCTTGAGGGGCCAGGTGAGGGGACGACAGAGGTGGAGGGTGAGCGGACGTGTCAGGGGACGGCTTAGGAACGGGGCAGGGTTAGGCTTAGGAACGGGGACAGTGGAGGGTCCAGGTGAGGGGACGACAGAGGTGGAGGGTGAGCGGACGTGTCAGGGGACGGCTTAGGAACGGGGACAGTGGAGGGTCCAAGGTACGGGACGACAGAGGTGTATGGTTAGAGGACGTGTCAGGGGACGGCCTAGGATTGGGGCAGGGTTAGGCTTAGGAACGGGGACTGTGGAGGGCCCAGGTTAGGGGATGACAGAAGTGTAGGGTCAGAATACGTGTCAGACGACGGCTTAGGATTGGGGCAGGGATTGGGGCAGAGATAATCTTAGGAATGGGGAGTGTTGAGGGTCCAGGTGAGGGGAAGACAGAGGTGTAGGTTTAGAGGACGTGTCAGAGGACGGCTTAGGATGGGGGTAGGGTTAGCCTTAGGAACGGGGACTGTGGAGGGTCCCGGTTAAGTGACGACAGAGGTGGAGGGTTAGAGTATGTGTCAGGGGACGGCTTAGGATTGGGGCAGGGATTGGGGCAGAGTTAGCCTTAGGAACGGGGACTTTTGAGGGTCCAGGTGAGGGGAAGACAGAGGTGTAGGGTTAGAGGACGTGTCAGGGGAAGGCTTAGGATTGGGGCAGGCATTGGGGAGGTGTTAGGCTTAGGAACGGGGACTGTGGCGGGTCCAGGTGAGGGGACGAGAGAGGTGGAGGGTGAGAGTACGTGTCAGCGGACGGCTTAGCATTGAAGCAGGGTTAGGCTTAGGAACGGGGAGTGTGGAGGGTCCAGGTGAGGGGACGACAGAGGTGGAGGGTGAGAGGACGTGTCAGGGGACGGCCTAGGATTGGGGCAGGGTTAGGCTTAGGAACGGGGACTGTGGAGGGTCCAGGTGAGGGGACGACAGAGGTGGAGGGTTACAGTACGTGTCAGGGGACGGCTTAGGAACGGGGACTGCTGAGGGTTCAGGTGAGGGGCGACAGAGGTGGAGGGAGAGAGTACGTGTCAGGGGACGGCTTAGGAACGGGGACTGTGGAGGGTCCAGGTGAGGGGACGACAACGGTTTAGGGTGAGCGTACGTGTGAGGGTACGGGTTAGGGCAAGGATGGGGTTAGGGTTAAGGTTACGAAACGGGTACAGCTTAGGGTACCACGATGAGTTAGGCTTAGGGTACGTGTTAGGCTTAGGGAACAGGTACGGTTTAGGGTACAGGTTAGGATAAGGGTTAGTGTAAGGGTGAGGGTGAGGGTTAGTCTACGGGTTAGGATTGGGGTACGGTAGGTTAAGGGTTACGGTTAGGGAACAGATATGGTTTAGGGTACAGGTAAGGTACGACAACGGTTTAGGGTACGGGTTAGTGTTAGTGTACAGGTTAGGATTAGTTTCTGGATCAGGGTAAGGGTTAGGGTTAGGGTTACAGGTAGGGAACGGCTATGGATTAGGGTCCAGGTTAGGGTCCGGGTTAGGGTCCAGATTAGGATTAGGGTATGGTTTGGGTCAGAGTTAGGGTAAGGGTTTTGGGTTAGGTTTAGGGTTAAGGAACAGGTAAGGTTTCGGGTCCAGGTTAGGGGACGACAACGAGTTAGGCTTAGAGTACTTGGTACCACTTAGGGTAAGGGTGAGAGTTCGGGTTAGGGAATGGGTACGCTTTAGGGTACGTGTCAGGGTACAGATTAGTGTCAGCCTATGGGTTAGCGTAAGGTTTAGGGTTCTGGTGAGGATTAGGGTACAACAAGGGATTTGGGCTAGGGTACCTGTTAGGGTATGGGGTAGTAGTATTAGTATATTGGTTAGGATTAGGAAACAGGTTAGGGTAAGGACTAGGGTTAGGATTAGGGTATGGCTTAGTGTATGGGTTAGGGTAAAGGTTAGGTTGAGGGTACAGGTTAGGGTACGGGTTAGGGTTAGGGAACGGGGATGGTTGACGGTCCAGTTGAGGGTTCGCCACCGGGTTCGTGTTGGGGTATGTGTTAGGTCCAGGTTAGTGTTAGTGTATGGGTTCGATTTAGGGTACGAGTACGGGTTAGGGTATGGGTTAGTGTTCTTGTACAGGTTAGGGTACGTGTTAACTTCCGTGTTAGTGGACGGATCAGGATCAGGGGACGGGTTAGAGTTAGGATTAGGTCTAAGATTAGGGGACGAGGACGGTTTAGGGGACGAAAACGGATTACGGTTAGGGTAAGTGTTAGTGGACGGTTTAGGCTTAGGGGACGGGTTAGGATGTGGATTAGGGTTAGGGATCGGGCTCGGTTTAGGGTCCTGTTAGCGTACGGGTTAGGAGTATGTTCCATGTTAGGGAACGGGGATGGTGTAGGGTACAGTTGAGGGTACGACAATGGGTTAGGATTAGGGGACGTTTGAGGCTACGGGTTAGGATTAGGGTTACGGTTAGGGAATGGGTCCGGTTTCAGGTACAGATTAGGGTATGGGTGAGTGTACTGGTTACGACTAGGATACCAGTTAGGGGAAGGGTTAGGGGACAGGTCAGGGCACGACAACAGGTTCTTTTTCTCTGAAGGCTTAGGATTAGGGTCCAGTTTGGGAAAGGGTAAGGGGTAGGGTTAGGCTTAGGGAATGGGCAGAGTTTAGGGGACGGGTTAGTTTTGGTGTACAGATGAGGATGAGTGCACGGGCAAGGGTGAGGAATCGGGTTAGGCTTCGGGTACTTCTTAGGGTACAGATTAGCGTTAGTGTACGGCTTCGGAGTAGGGTATGGTTCGGGGAAGGGGAAGGGTTCTAGTTAGGGTACGTATTAGGGTACGGGTTAGTGTTAGGTTCCGGGTTAGGGATCAGGCTTGGTTTAGGGTACACGTTAGTGTTAGTGTATGAATTCGTCTTAGGGTGCAGGTTGCGGTAAGGATTAGGGTAAGGGTGAGGATGAGGATGAGGATGAGGGAACGGGGATGGTGTAGGGTACAGTTGAGGGTACGACAACGGGTTAGGATGAGAGTAGGGGTTAGCGTAAGGTTTGGGCGGGGGGGCGGCCCTTTGCCGAACATGCAAAGAACACGTTGAAAGAACACTTTGGGCCTCGTGTTCTGTTACAGGTGTTTGACCAGAGTGCACTTTCAACTGAGGCTCAAGAAGAAATGGACAAACTGTAGCCTAATGCCCGGAGGGCTCACCGGAAAACAGGAGGCAATTGCCCTTACCTGTGCAGCAGTGCAGACGTGAATCTCTATGTCCAGGTAGGTCCTAGGCTGGATCCCAGAGCACTTTGCACACAGAATCTGGTTGGAAACATAAAGGGTTTCTTGATTTTCTGGTCGTCGAGGAAGAGAACTCCAGAATTCTCTGTAGGAAGGAAGCATTGACTTGCTACATTGCTCCACAGTAGTAACTTACAGGAGAACGCAAGCATATTAGAGCCACCTGAGGGACTCTCTGCCCACTATCCCTTTTCTAAGAACCACAGGCCTCAACTCACTCACACACTGAAGCAGCCGTTTGGTACAATGGGACCTTGGCTCCTGGACACAATGTATTCCGCCAGAGCAGGACACCAGACTTCAACGGAGTCCATCTGAATCCCACGAAGGGATTCTCGGTCTACTTTTCATGCATGCAAACACACGCACCCAAACAAACTCTACTTCTTCGAATACCTGCCTAAGTGGATATTAGAACAGTGGTGAGAAACGGTTGCTTTGCCATTTGGCAAGTAGTATCGAGAGCCTGAGAAAACCAGTACGGGGCAGTGTCGTTAGCGTACGTGTTCGGATGAATGGACGGCTTAGGGTAAGGCTTCGGGTAAGTGTGGGGGCTAGGGGGAGGGGGAGGGAACGGGGACGCTTGAGGGGCCAGGTGAGGGGACGACAGAGGTGGAGGGTGAGCGGACGTGTCAGGGGACGGCCTAGGATTGGGGCAGGGTTAGGCTTAGGAACGGGGACTGTGGAGGGTCCAGGTGAGGGGACGACAGAGGTGGAGGGTGAGCGGACGTGTCAGGGGACGGCTTAGGAACGGGGCAGGGTTAGGCTTAGGAACGGGGACAGTGGAGGGTCCAGGTGAGGGGACGACAGAGGTGGAGGGTGAGCGGACGTGTCAGGGGACGGCTTAGGAACGGGGACAGTGGAGGGTCCAAGGTACGGGACGACAGAGGTGTATGGTTAGAGGACGTGTCAGGGGACGGCCTAGGATTGGGGCAGGGTTAGGCTTAGGAACGGGGACTGTGGAGGGCCCAGGTTAGGGGATGACAGAAGTGTAGGGTCAGAATACGTGTCAGACGACGGCTTAGGATTGGGGCAGGGATTGGGGCAGAGATAATCTTAGGAATGGGGAGTGTTGAGGGTCCAGGTGAGGGGAAGACAGAGGTGTAGGTTTAGAGGACGTGTCAGAGGACGGCTTAGGATGGGGGTAGGGTTAGCCTTAGGAACGGGGACTGTGGAGGGTCCCGGTTAAGTGACGACAGAGGTGGAGGGTTAGAGTATGTGTCAGGGGACGGCTTAGGATTGGGGCAGGGATTGGGGCAGAGTTAGCCTTAGGAACGGGGACTTTTGAGGGTCCAGGTGAGGGGAAGACAGAGGTGTAGGGTTAGAGGACGTGTCAGGGGAAGGCTTAGGATTGGGGCAGGCATTGGGGAGGTGTTAGGCTTAGGAACGGGGACTGTGGCGGGTCCAGGTGAGGGGACGAGAGAGGTGGAGGGTGAGAGTACGTGTCAGCGGACGGCTTAGCATTGAAGCAGGGTTAGGCTTAGGAACGGGGAGTGTGGAGGGTCCAGGTGAGGGGACGACAGAGGTGGAGGGTGAGAGGACGTGTCAGGGGACGGCCTAGGATTGGGGCAGGGTTAGGCTTAGGAACGGGGACTGTGGAGGGTCCAGGTGAGGGGACGACAGAGGTGGAGGGTTACAGTACGTGTCAGGGGACGGCTTAGGAACGGGGACTGCTGAGGGTTCAGGTGAGGGGCGACAGAGGTGGAGGGAGAGAGTACGTGTCAGGGGACGGCTTAGGAACGGGGACTGTGGAGGGTCCAGGTGAGGGGACGACAACGGTTTAGGGTGAGCGTACGTGTGAGGGTACGGGTTAGGGCAAGGATGGGGTTAGGGTTAAGGTTACGAAACGGGTACAGCTTAGGGTACCACGATGAGTTAGGCTTAGGGTACGTGTTAGGCTTAGGGAACAGGTACGGTTTAGGGTACAGGTTAGGATAAGGGTTAGTGTAAGGGTGAGGGTGAGGGTTAGTCTACGGGTTAGGATTGGGGTACGGTAGGTTAAGGGTTACGGTTAGGGAACAGATATGGTTTAGGGTACAGGTAAGGTACGACAACGGTTTAGGGTACGGGTTAGTGTTAGTGTACAGGTTAGGATTAGTTTCTGGATCAGGGTAAGGGTTAGGGTTAGGGTTACAGGTAGGGAACGGCTATGGATTAGGGTCCAGGTTAGGGTCCGGGTTAGGGTCCAGATTAGGATTAGGGTATGGTTTGGGTCAGAGTTAGGGTAAGGGTTTTGGGTTAGGTTTAGGGTTAAGGAACAGGTAAGGTTTCGGGTCCAGGTTAGGGGACGACAACGAGTTAGGCTTAGAGTACTTGGTACCACTTAGGGTAAGGGTGAGAGTTCGGGTTAGGGAATGGGTACGCTTTAGGGTACGTGTCAGGGTACAGATTAGTGTCAGCCTATGGGTTAGCGTAAGGTTTAGGGTTCTGGTGAGGATTAGGGTACAACAAGGGATTTGGGCTAGGGTACCTGTTAGGGTATGGGGTAGTAGTATTAGTATATTGGTTAGGATTAGGAAACAGGTTAGGGTAAGGACTAGGGTTAGGATTAGGGTATGGCTTAGTGTATGGGTTAGGGTAAAGGTTAGGTTGAGGGTACAGGTTAGGGTACGGGTTAGGGTTAGGGAACGGGGATGGTTGACGGTCCAGTTGAGGGTTCGCCACCGGGTTCGTGTTGGGGTATGTGTTAGGTCCAGGTTAGTGTTAGTGTATGGGTTCGATTTAGGGTACGAGTACGGGTTAGGGTATGGGTTAGTGTTCTTGTACAGGTTAGGGTACGTGTTAACTTCCGTGTTAGTGGACGGATCAGGATCAGGGGACGGGTTAGAGTTAGGATTAGGTCTAAGATTAGGGGACGAGGACGGTTTAGGGGACGAAAACGGATTACGGTTAGGGTAAGTGTTAGTGGACGGTTTAGGCTTAGGGGACGGGTTAGGATGTGGATTAGGGTTAGGGATCGGGCTCGGTTTAGGGTCCTGTTAGCGTACGGGTTAGGAGTATGTTCCATGTTAGGGAACGGGGATGGTGTAGGGTACAGTTGAGGGTACGACAATGGGTTAGGATTAGGGGACGTTTGAGGCTACGGGTTAGGATTAGGGTTACGGTTAGGGAATGGGTCCGGTTTCAGGTACAGATTAGGGTATGGGTGAGTGTACTGGTTACGACTAGGATACCAGTTAGGGGAAGGGTTAGGGGACAGGTCAGGGCACGACAACAGGTTCTTTTTCTCTGAAGGCTTAGGATTAGGGTCCAGTTTGGGAAAGGGTAAGGGGTAGGGTTAGGCTTAGGGAATGGGCAGAGTTTAGGGGACGGGTTAGTTTTGGTGTACAGATGAGGATGAGTGCACGGGCAAGGGTGAGGAATCGGGTTAGGCTTCGGGTACTTCTTAGGGTACAGATTAGCGTTAGTGTACGGCTTCGGAGTAGGGTATGGTTCGGGGAAGGGGAAGGGTTCTAGTTAGGGTACGTATTAGGGTACGGGTTAGTGTTAGGTTCCGGGTTAGGGATCAGGCTTGGTTTAGGGTACACGTTAGTGTTAGTGTATGAATTCGTCTTAGGGTGCAGGTTGCGGTAAGGATTAGGGTAAGGGTGAGGATGAGGATGAGGATGAGGGAACGGGGATGGTGTAGGGTACAGTTGAGGGTACGACAACGGGTTAGGATGAGAGTAGGGGTTAGCGTAAGGTTTGGGCGGGGGGGCGGCCCTTTGCCGAACATGCAAAGAACACGTTGAAAGAACACTTTGGGCCTCGTGTTCTGTTACAGGTGTTTGACCAGAGTGCACTTTCAACTGAGGCTCAAGAAGAAATGGACAAACTGTAGCCTAATGCCCGGAGGGCTCACCGGAAAACAGGAGGCAATTGCCCTTACCTGTGCAGCAGTGCAGACGTGAATCTCTATGTCCAGGTAGGTCCTAGGCTGGATCCCAGAGCACTTTGCACACAGAATCTGGTTGGAAACATAAAGGGTTTCTTGATTTTCTGGTCGTCGAGGAAGAGAACTCCAGAATTCTCTGTAGGAAGGAAGCATTGACTTGCTACATTGCTCCACAGTAGTAACTTACAGGAGAACGCAAGCATATTAGAGCCACCTGAGGGACTCTCTGCCCACTATCCCTTTTCTAAGAACCACAGGCCTCAACTCACTCACACACTGAAGCAGCCGTTTGGTACAATGGGACCTTGGCTCCTGGACACAATGTATTCCGCCAGAGCAGGACACCAGACTTCAACGGAGTCCATCTGAATCCCACGAAGGGATTCTCGGTCTACTTTTCATGCATGCAAACACACGCACCCAAACAAACTCTACTTCTTCGAATACCTGCCTAAGTGGATATTAGAACAGTGGTGAGAAACGGTTGCTTTGCCATTTGGCAAGTAGTATCGAGAGCCTGAGAAAACCAGTACGGGGCAGTGTCGTTAGCGTACGTGTTCGGATGAATGGACGGCTTAGGGTAAGGCTTCGGGTAAGTGTGGGGGCTAGGGGGAGGGGGAGGGAACGGGGACGCTTGAGGGGCCAGGTGAGGGGACGACAGAGGTGGAGGGTGAGCGGACGTGTCAGGGGACGGCCTAGGATTGGGGCAGGGTTAGGCTTAGGAACGGGGACTGTGGAGGGTCCAGGTGAGGGGACGACAGAGGTGGAGGGTGAGCGGACGTGTCAGGGGACGGCTTAGGAACGGGGCAGGGTTAGGCTTAGGAACGGGGACAGTGGAGGGTCCAGGTGAGGGGACGACAGAGGTGGAGGGTGAGCGGACGTGTCAGGGGACGGCTTAGGAACGGGGACAGTGGAGGGTCCAAGGTACGGGACGACAGAGGTGTATGGTTAGAGGACGTGTCAGGGGACGGCCTAGGATTGGGGCAGGGTTAGGCTTAGGAACGGGGACTGTGGAGGGCCCAGGTTAGGGGATGACAGAAGTGTAGGGTCAGAATACGTGTCAGACGACGGCTTAGGATTGGGGCAGGGATTGGGGCAGAGATAATCTTAGGAATGGGGAGTGTTGAGGGTCCAGGTGAGGGGAAGACAGAGGTGTAGGTTTAGAGGACGTGTCAGAGGACGGCTTAGGATGGGGGTAGGGTTAGCCTTAGGAACGGGGACTGTGGAGGGTCCCGGTTAAGTGACGACAGAGGTGGAGGGTTAGAGTATGTGTCAGGGGACGGCTTAGGATTGGGGCAGGGATTGGGGCAGAGTTAGCCTTAGGAACGGGGACTTTTGAGGGTCCAGGTGAGGGGAAGACAGAGGTGTAGGGTTAGAGGACGTGTCAGGGGAAGGCTTAGGATTGGGGCAGGCATTGGGGAGGTGTTAGGCTTAGGAACGGGGACTGTGGCGGGTCCAGGTGAGGGGACGAGAGAGGTGGAGGGTGAGAGTACGTGTCAGCGGACGGCTTAGCATTGAAGCAGGGTTAGGCTTAGGAACGGGGAGTGTGGAGGGTCCAGGTGAGGGGACGACAGAGGTGGAGGGTGAGAGGACGTGTCAGGGGACGGCCTAGGATTGGGGCAGGGTTAGGCTTAGGAACGGGGACTGTGGAGGGTCCAGGTGAGGGGACGACAGAGGTGGAGGGTTACAGTACGTGTCAGGGGACGGCTTAGGAACGGGGACTGCTGAGGGTTCAGGTGAGGGGCGACAGAGGTGGAGGGAGAGAGTACGTGTCAGGGGACGGCTTAGGAACGGGGACTGTGGAGGGTCCAGGTGAGGGGACGACAACGGTTTAGGGTGAGCGTACGTGTGAGGGTACGGGTTAGGGCAAGGATGGGGTTAGGGTTAAGGTTACGAAACGGGTACAGCTTAGGGTACCACGATGAGTTAGGCTTAGGGTACGTGTTAGGCTTAGGGAACAGGTACGGTTTAGGGTACAGGTTAGGATAAGGGTTAGTGTAAGGGTGAGGGTGAGGGTTAGTCTACGGGTTAGGATTGGGGTACGGTAGGTTAAGGGTTACGGTTAGGGAACAGATATGGTTTAGGGTACAGGTAAGGTACGACAACGGTTTAGGGTACGGGTTAGTGTTAGTGTACAGGTTAGGATTAGTTTCTGGATCAGGGTAAGGGTTAGGGTTAGGGTTACAGGTAGGGAACGGCTATGGATTAGGGTCCAGGTTAGGGTCCGGGTTAGGGTCCAGATTAGGATTAGGGTATGGTTTGGGTCAGAGTTAGGGTAAGGGTTTTGGGTTAGGTTTAGGGTTAAGGAACAGGTAAGGTTTCGGGTCCAGGTTAGGGGACGACAACGAGTTAGGCTTAGAGTACTTGGTACCACTTAGGGTAAGGGTGAGAGTTCGGGTTAGGGAATGGGTACACTTTAGGGTACGTGTCAGGGTACAGATTAGTGTCAGCCTATGGGTTAGCGTAAGGTTTAGGGTTCTGGTGAGGATTAGGGTACAACAAGGGATTTGGGCTAGGGTACCTGTTAGGGTATGGGGTAGTAGTATTAGTATATTGGTTAGGATTAGGAAACAGGTTAGGGTAAGGACTAGGGTTAGGATTAGGGTATGGCTTAGTGTATGGGTTAGGGTAAAGGTTAGGTTGAGGGTACAGGTTAGGGTACGGGTTAGGGTTAGGGAACGGGGATGGTTGACGGTCCAGTTGAGGGTTCGCCACCGGGTTCGTGTTGGGGTATGTGTTAGGTCCAGGTTAGTGTTAGTGTATGGGTTCGATTTAGGGTACGAGTACGGGTTAGGGTATGGGTTAGTGTTCTTGTACAGGTTAGGGTACGTGTTAACTTCCGTGTTAGTGGACGGATCAGGATCAGGGGACGGGTTAGAGTTAGGATTAGGTCTAAGATTAGGGGACGAGGACGGTTTAGGGGACGAAAACGGATTACGGTTAGGGTAAGTGTTAGTGGACGGTTTAGGCTTAGGGGACGGGTTAGGATGTGGATTAGGGTTAGGGATCGGGCTCGGTTTAGGGTCCTGTTAGCGTACGGGTTAGGAGTATGTTCCATGTTAGGGAACGGGGATGGTGTAGGGTACAGTTGAGGGTACGACAATGGGTTAGGATTAGGGGACGTTTGAGGCTACGGGTTAGGATTAGGGTTACGGTTAGGGAATGGGTCCGGTTTCAGGTACAGATTAGGGTATGGGTGAGTGTACTGGTTACGACTAGGATACCAGTTAGGGGAAGGGTTAGGGGACAGGTCAGGGCACGACAACAGGTTCTTTTTCTCTGAAGGCTTAGGATTAGGGTCCAGTTTGGGAAAGGGTAAGGGGTAGGGTTAGGCTTAGGGAATGGGCAGAGTTTAGGGGACGGGTTAGTTTTGGTGTACAGATGAGGATGAGTGCACGGGCAAGGGTGAGGAATCGGGTTAGGCTTCGGGTACTTCTTAGGGTACAGATTAGCGTTAGTGTACGGCTTCGGAGTAGGGTATGGTTCGGGGAAGGGGAAGGGTTCTAGTTAGGGTACGTATTAGGGTACGGGTTAGTGTTAGGTTCCGGGTTAGGGATCAGGCTTGGTTTAGGGTACACGTTAGTGTTAGTGTATGAATTCGTCTTAGGGTGCAGGTTGCGGTAAGGATTAGGGTAAGGGTGAGGATGAGGATGAGGATGAGGGAACGGGGATGGTGTAGGGTACAGTTGAGGGTACGACAACGGGTTAGGATGAGAGTAGGGGTTAGCGTAAGGTTTGGGCGGGGGGGCGGCCCTTTGCCGAACATGCAAAGAACACGTTGAAAGAACACTTTGGGCCTCGTGTTCTGTTACAGGTGTTTGACCAGAGTGCACTTTCAACTGAGGCTCAAGAAGAAATGGACAAACTGTAGCCTAATGCCCGGAGGGCTCACCGGAAAACAGGAGGCAATTGCCCTTACCTGTGCAGCAGTGCAGACGTGAATCTCTATGTCCAGGTAGGTCCTAGGCTGGATCCCAGAGCACTTTGCACACAGAATCTGGTTGGAAACATAAAGGGTTTCTTGATTTTCTGGTCGTCGAGGAAGAGAACTCCAGAATTCTCTGTAGGAAGGAAGCATTGACTTGCTACATTGCTCCACAGTAGTAACTTACAGGAGAACGCAAGCATATTAGAGCCACCTGAGGGACTCTCTGCCCACTATCCCTTTTCTAAGAACCACAGGCCTCAACTCACTCACACACTGAAGCAGCCGTTTGGTACAATGGGACCTTGGCTCCTGGACACAATGTATTCCGCCAGAGCAGGACACCAGACTTCAACGGAGTCCATCTGAATCCCACGAAGGGATTCTCGGTCTACTTTTCATGCATGCAAACACACGCACCCAAACAAACTCTACTTCTTCGAATACCTGCCTAAGTGGATATTAGAACAGTGGTGAGAAACGGTTGCTTTGCCATTTGGCAAGTAGTATCGAGAGCCTGAGAAAACCAGTACGGGGCAGTGTCGTTAGCGTACGTGTTCGGATGAATGGACGGCTTAGGGTAAGGCTTCGGGTAAGTGTGGGGGCTAGGGGGAGGGGGAGGGGGAGGGAACGGGGACGCTTGAGGGGCCAGGTGAGGGGACGACAGAGGTGGAGGGTGAGCGGACGTGTCAGGGGACGGCCTAGGATTGGGGCAGGGTTAGGCTTAGGAACGGGGACTGTGGAGGGTCCAGGTGAGGGGACGACAGAGGTGGAGGGTGAGCGGACGTGTCAGGGGACGGCTTAGGAACGGGGCAGGGTTAGGCTTAGGAACGGGGACAGTGGAGGGTCCAGGTGAGGGGACGACAGAGGTGGAGGGTGAGCGGACGTGTCAGGGGACGGCTTAGGAACGGGGACAGTGGAGGGTCCAAGGTACGGGACGACAGAGGTGTATGGTTAGAGGACGTGTCAGGGGACGGCCTAGGATTGGGGCAGGGTTAGGCTTAGGAACGGGGACTGTGGAGGGCCCAGGTTAGGGGATGACAGAAGTGTAGGGTCAGAATACGTGTCAGACGACGGCTTAGGATTGGGGCAGGGATTGGGCCAGAGATAATCTTAGGAATGGGGAGTGTTGAGGGTCCAGGTGAGGGGAAGACAGAGGTGTAGGTTTAGAGGACGTGTCAGAGGACGGCTTAGGATGGGGGTAGGGTTAGCCTTAGGAACGGGGACTGTGGAGGGTCCCGGTTAAGTGACGACAGAGGTGGAGGGTTAGAGTATGTGTCAGGGGACGGCTTAGGATTGGGGCAGGGATTGGGGCAGAGTTAGCCTTAGGAACGGGGACTTTTGAGGGTCCAGGTGAGGGGAAGACAGAGGTGTAGGGTTAGAGGACGTGTCAGGGGAAGGCTTAGGATTGGGGCAGGCATTGGGGAGGTGTTAGGCTTAGGAACGGGGACTGTGGCGGGTCCAGGTGAGGGGACGAGAGAGGTGGAGGGTGAGAGTACGTGTCAGCGGACGGCTTAGCATTGAAGCAGGGTTAGGCTTAGGAACGGGGAGTGTGGAGGGTCCAGGTGAGGGGACGACAGAGGTGGAGGGTGAGAGGACGTGTCAGGGGACGGCCTAGGAACGGGGACTGCTGAGGGTTCAGGTGAGGGGCGACAGAGGTGGAGGGAGAGAGTACGTGTCAGGGGACGGCTTAGGAACGGGGACTGTGGAGGGTCCAGGTGAGGGGACGACAACGGTTTAGGGTGAGCGTACGTGTGAGGGTACGGGTTAGGGCAAGGATGGGGTTAGGGTTAAGGTTACGAAACGGGTACAGCTTAGGGTACCACGATGAGTTAGGCTTAGGGTACGTGTTAGGCTTAGGGAACAGGTACGGTTTAGGGTACAGGTTAGGATAAGGGTTAGTGTAAGGGTGAGGGTGAGGGTTAGTCTACGGGTTAGGATTGGGGTACGGTAGGTTAAGGGTTACGGTTAGGGAACAGATATGGTTTAGGGTACAGGTAAGGTACGACAACGGTTTAGGGTACGGGTTAGTGTTAGTGTACAGGTTAGGATTAGTTTCTGGATCAGGGTAAGGGTTAGGGTTAGGGTTACAGGTAGGGAACGGCTATGGATTAGGGTCCAGGTTAGGGTCCGGGTTAGGGTCCAGATTAGGATTAGGGTATGGTTTGGGTCAGAGTTAGGGTAAGGGTTTTGGGTTAGGTTTAGGGTTAAGGAACAGGTAAGGTTTCGGGTCCAGGTTAGGGGACGACAACGAGTTAGGCTTAGAGTACTTGGTACCACTTAGGGTAAGGGTGAGAGTTCGGGTTAGGGAATGGGTACGCTTTAGGGTACGTGTCAGGGTACAGATTAGTGTCAGCCTATGGGTTAGCGTAAGGTTTAGGGTTCTGGTGAGGATTAGGGTACAACAAGGGATTTGGGCTAGGGTACCTGTTAGGGTATGGGGTAGTAGTATTAGTATATTGGTTAGGATTAGGAAACAGGTTAGGGTAAGGACTAGGGTTAGGATTAGGGTATGGCTTAGTGTATGGGTTAGGGTAAAGGTTAGGTTGAGGGTACAGGTTAGGGTACGGGTTAGGGTTAGGGAACGGGGATGGTTGACGGTCCAGTTGAGGGTTCGCCACCGGGTTCGTGTTGGGGTATGTGTTAGGTCCAGGTTAGTGTTAGTGTATGGGTTCGATTTAGGGTACGAGTACGGGTTAGGGTATGGGTTAGTGTTCTTGTACAGGTTAGGGTACGTGTTAACTTCCGTGTTAGTGGACGGATCAGGATCAGGGGACGGGTTAGAGTTAGGATTAGGTCTAAGATTAGGGGACGAGGACGGTTTAGGGGACGAAAACGGATTACGGTTAGGGTAAGTGTTAGTGGACGGTTTAGGCTTAGGGGACGGGTTAGGATGTGGATTAGGGTTAGGGATCGGGCTCGGTTTAGGGTCCTGTTAGCGTACGGGTTAGGAGTATGTTCCATGTTAGGGAACGGGGATGGTGTAGGGTACAGTTGAGGGTACGACAATGGGTTAGGATTAGGGGACGTTTGAGGCTACGGGTTAGGATTAGGGTTACGGTTAGGGAATGGGTCCGGTTTCAGGTACAGATTAGGGTATGGGTGAGTGTACTGGTTACGACTAGGATACCAGTTAGGGGAAGGGTTAGGGGACAGGTCAGGGCACGACAACAGGTTCTTTTTCTCTGAAGGCTTAGGATTAGGGTCCAGTTTGGGAAAGGGTAAGGGGTAGGGTTAGGCTTAGGGAATGGGCAGAGTTTAGGGGACGGGTTAGTTTTGGTGTACAGATGAGGATGAGTGCACGGGCAAGGGTGAGGAATCGGGTTAGGCTTCGGGTACTTCTTAGGGTACAGATTAGCGTTAGTGTACGGCTTCGGAGTAGGGTATGGTTCGGGGAAGGGGAAGGGTTCTAGTTAGGGTACGTATTAGGGTACGGGTTAGTGTTAGGTTCCGGGTTAGGGATCAGGCTTGGTTTAGGGTACACGTTAGTGTTAGTGTATGAATTCGTCTTAGGGTGCAGGTTGCGGTAAGGATTAGGGTAAGGGTGAGGATGAGGATGAGGATGAGGGAACGGGGATGGTGTAGGGTACAGTTGAGGGTACGACAACGGGTTAGGATGAGAGTAGGGGTTAGCGTAAGGTTTGGGCGGGGGGGCGGCCCTTTGCCGAACATGCAAAGAACACGTTGAAAGAACACTTTGGGCCTCGTGTTCTGTTACAGGTGTTTGACCAGAGTGCACTTTCAACTGAGGCTCAAGAAGAAATGGACAAACTGTAGCCTAATGCCCGGAGGGCTCACCGGAAAACAGGAGGCAATTGCCCTTACCTGTGCAGCAGTGCAGACGTGAATCTCTATGTCCAGGTAGGTCCTAGGCTGGATCCCAGAGCACTTTGCACACAGAATCTGGTTGGAAACATAAAGGGTTTCTTGATTTTCTGGTCGTCGAGGAAGAGAACTCCAGAATTCTCTGTAGGAAGGAAGCATTGACTTGCTACATTGCTCCACAGTAGTAACTTACAGGAGAACGCAAGCATATTAGAGCCACCTGAGGGACTCTCTGCCCACTATCCCTTTTCTAAGAACCACAGGCCTCAACTCACTCACACACTGAAGCAGCCGTTTGGTACAATGGGACCTTGGCTCCTGGACACAATGTATTCCGCCAGAGCAGGACACCAGACTTCAACGGAGTCCATCTGAATCCCACGAAGGGATTCTCGGTCTACTTTTCATGCATGCAAACACACGCACCCAAACAAACTCTACTTCTTCGAATACCTGCCTAAGTGGATATTAGAACAGTGGTGAGAAACGGTTGCTTTGCCATTTGGCAAGTAGTATCGAGAGCCTGAGAAAACCAGTACGGGGCAGTGTCGTTAGCGTACGTGTTCGGATGAATGGACGGCTTAGGGTAAGGCTTCGGGTAAGTGTGGGGGCTAGGGGGAGGGGGAGGGAACGGGGACGCTTGAGGGGCCAGGTGAGGGGACGACAGAGGTGGAGGGTGAGCGGACGTGTCAGGGGACGGCCTAGGATTGGGGCAGGGTTAGGCTTAGGAACGGGGACTGTGGAGGGTCCAGGTGAGGGGACGACAGAGGTGGAGGGTGAGCGGACGTGTCAGGGGACGGCTTAGGAACGGGGCAGGGTTAGGCTTAGGAACGGGGACAGTGGAGGGTCCAGGTGAGGGGACGACAGAGGTGGAGGGTGAGCGGACGTGTCAGGGGACGGCTTAGGAACGGGGACAGTGGAGGGTCCAAGGTACGGGACGACAGAGGTGTATGGTTAGAGGACGTGTCAGGGGACGGCCTAGGATTGGGGCAGGGTTAGGCTTAGGAACGGGGACTGTGGAGGGCCCAGGTTAGGGGATGACAGAAGTGTAGGGTCAGAATACGTGTCAGACGACGGCTTAGGATTGGGGCAGGGATTGGGGCAGAGATAATCTTAGGAATGGGGAGTGTTGAGGGTCCAGGTGAGGGGAAGACAGAGGTGTAGGTTTAGAGGACGTGTCAGAGGACGGCTTAGGATGGGGGTAGGGTTAGCCTTAGGAACGGGGACTGTGGAGGGTCCCGGTTAAGTGACGACAGAGGTGGAGGGTTAGAGTATGTGTCAGGGGACGGCTTAGGATTGGGGCAGGGATTGGGGCAGAGTTAGCCTTAGGAACGGGGACTTTTGAGGGTCCAGGTGAGGGGAAGACAGAGGTGTAGGGTTAGAGGACGTGTCAGGGGAAGGCTTAGGATTGGGGCAGGCATTGGGGAGGTGTTAGGCTTAGGAACGGGGACTGTGGCGGGTCCAGGTGAGGGGACGAGAGAGGTGGAGGGTGAGAGTACGTGTCAGCGGACGGCTTAGCATTGAAGCAGGGTTAGGCTTAGGAACGGGGAGTGTGGAGGGTCCAGGTGAGGGGACGACAGAGGTGGAGGGTGAGAGGACGTGTCAGGGGACGGCCTAGGATTGGGGCAGGGTTAGGCTTAGGAACGGGGACTGTGGAGGGTCCAGGTGAGGGGACGACAGAGGTGGAGGGTTACAGTACGTGTCAGGGGACGGCTTAGGAACGGGGACTGCTGAGGGTCCAGGTGAGGGGCGACAGAGGTGGAGGGAGAGAGTACGTGTCAGGGGACGGCTTAGGAACGGGGACTGTGGAGGGTCCAGGTGAGGGGACGACAACGGTTTAGGGTGAGCGTACGTGTGAGGGTACGGGTTAGGGCAAGGATGGGGTTAGGGTTAAGGTTACGAAACGGGTACAGCTTAGGGTACCACGATGAGTTAGGCTTAGGGTACGTGTTAGGCTTAGGGAACAGGTACGGTTTAGGGTACAGGTTAGGATAAGGGTTAGTGTAAGGGTGAGGGTGAGGGTTAGTCTACGGGTTAGGATTGGGGTACGGTAGGTTAAGGGTTACGGTTAGGGAACAGATATGGTTTAGGGTACAGGTAAGGTACGACAACGGTTTAGGGTACGGGTTAGTGTTAGTGTACAGGTTAGGATTAGTTTCTGGATCAGGGTAAGGGTTAGGGTTAGGGTTACAGGTAGGGAACGGCTATGGATTAGGGTCCAGGTTAGGGTCCGGGTTAGGGTCCAGATTAGGATTAGGGTATGGTTTGGGTCAGAGTTAGGGTAAGGGTTTTGGGTTAGGTTTAGGGTTAAGGAACAGGTAAGGTTTCGGGTCCAGGTTAGGGGACGACAACGAGTTAGGCTTAGAGTACTTGGTACCACTTAGGGTAAGGGTGAGAGTTCGGGTTAGGGAATGGGTACGCTTTAGGGTACGTGTCAGGGTACAGATTAGTGTCAGCCTATGGGTTAGCGTAAGGTTTAGGGTTCTGGTGAGGATTAGGGTACAACAAGGGATTTGGGCTAGGGTACCTGTTAGGGTATGGGGTAGTAGTATTAGTATATTGGTTAGGATTAGGAAACAGGTTAGGGTAAGGACTAGGGTTAGGATTAGGGTATGGCTTAGTGTATGGGTTAGGGTAAAGGTTAGGTTGAGGGTACAGGTTAGGGTACGGGTTAGGGTTAGGGAACGGGGATGGTTGACGGTCCAGTTGAGGGTTCGCCACCGGGTTCGTGTTGGGGTATGTGTTAGGTCCAGGTTAGTGTTAGTGTATGGGTTCGATTTAGGGTACGAGTACGGGTTAGGGTATGGGTTAGTGTTCTTGTACAGGTTAGGGTACGTGTTAACTTCCGTGTTAGTGGACGGATCAGGATCAGGGGACGGGTTAGAGTTAGGATTAGGTCTAAGATTAGGGGACGAGGACGGTTTAGGGGACGAAAACGGATTACGGTTAGGGTAAGTGTTAGTGGACGGTTTAGGCTTAGGGGACGGGTTAGGATGTGGATTAGGGTTAGGGATCGGGCTCGGTTTAGGGTCCTGTTAGCGTACGGGTTAGGAGTATGTTCCATGTTAGGGAACGGGGATGGTGTAGGGTACAGTTGAGGGTACGACAATGGGTTAGGATTAGGGGACGTTTGAGGCTACGGGTTAGGATTAGGGTTACGGTTAGGGAATGGGTCCGGTTTCAGGTACAGATTAGGGTATGGGTGAGTGTACTGGTTACGACTAGGATACCAGTTAGGGGAAGGGTTAGGGGACAGGTCAGGGCACGACAACAGGTTCTTTTTCTCTGAAGGCTTAGGATTAGGGTCCAGTTTGGGAAAGGGTAAGGGGTAGGGTTAGGCTTAGGGAATGGGCAGAGTTTAGGGGACGGGTTAGTTTTGGTGTACAGATGAGGATGAGTGCACGGGCAAGGGTGAGGAATCGGGTTAGGCTTCGGGTACTTCTTAGGGTACAGATTAGCGTTAGTGTACGGCTTCGGAGTAGGGTATGGTTCGGGGAAGGGGAAGGGTTCTAGTTAGGGTACGTATTAGGGTACGGGTTAGTGTTAGGTTCCGGGTTAGGGATCAGGCTTGGTTTAGGGTACACGTTAGTGTTAGTGTATGAATTCGTCTTAGGGTGCAGGTTGCGGTAAGGATTAGGGTAAGGGTGAGGATGAGGATGAGGATGAGGGAACGGGGATGGTGTAGGGTACAGTTGAGGGTACGACAACGGGTTAGGATGAGAGTAGGGGTTAGCGTAAGGTTTGGGCGGGGGGGCGGCCCTTTGCCGAACATGCAAAGAACACGTTGAAAGAACACTTTGGGCCTCGTGTTCTGTTACAGGTGTTTGACCAGAGTGCACTTTCAACTGAGGCTCAAGAAGAAATGGACAAACTGTAGCCTAATGCCCGGAGGGCTCACCGGAAAACAGGAGGCAATTGCCCTTACCTGTGCAGCAGTGCAGACGTGAATCTCTATGTCCAGGTAGGTCCTAGGCTGGATCCCAGAGCACTTTGCACACAGAATCTGGTTGGAAACATAAAGGGTTTCTTGATTTTCTGGTCGTCGAGGAAGAGAACTCCAGAATTCTCTGTAGGAAGGAAGCATTGACTTGCTACATTGCTCCACAGTAGTAACTTACAGGAGAACGCAAGCATATTAGAGCCACCTGAGGGACTCTCTGCCCACTATCCCTTTTCTAAGAACCACAGGCCTCAACTCACTCACACACTGAAGCAGCCGTTTGGTACAATGGGACCTTGGCTCCTGGACACAATGTATTCCGCCAGAGCAGGACACCAGACTTCAACGGAGTCCATCTGAATCCCACGAAGGGATTCTCGGTCTACTTTTCATGCATGCAAACACACGCACCCAAACAAACTCTACTTCTTCGAATACCTGCCTAAGTGGATATTAGAACAGTGGTGAGAAACGGTTGCTTTGCCATTTGGCAAGTAGTATCGAGAGCCTGAGAAAACCAGTACGGGGCAGTGTCGTTAGCGTACGTGTTCGGATGAATGGACGGCTTAGGGTAAGGCTTCGGGTAAGTGTGGGGGCTAGGGGGAGGGGGAGGGAACGGGGACGCTTGAGGGGCCAGGTGAGGGGACGACAGAGGTGGAGGGTGAGCGGACGTGTCAGGGGACGGCCTAGGATTGGGGCAGGGTTAGGCTTAGGAACGGGGACTGTGGAGGGTCCAGGTGAGGGGACGACAGAGGTGGAGGGTGAGCGGACGTGTCAGGGGACGGCTTAGGAACGGGGCAGGGTTAGGCTTAGGAACGGGGACAGTGGAGGGTCCAGGTGAGGGGACGACAGAGGTGGAGGGTGAGCGGACGTGTCAGGGGACGGCTTAGGAACGGGGACAGTGGAGGGTCCAAGGTACGGGACGACAGAGGTGTATGGTTAGAGGACGTGTCAGGGGACGGCCTAGGATTGGGGCAGGGTTAGGCTTAGGAACGGGGACTGTGGAGGGCCCAGGTTAGGGGATGACAGAAGTGTAGGGTCAGAATACGTGTCAGACGACGGCTTAGGATTGGGGCAGGGATTGGGGCAGAGATAATCTTAGGAATGGGGAGTGTTGAGGGTCCAGGTGAGGGGAAGACAGAGGTGTAGGTTTAGAGGACGTGTCAGAGGACGGCTTAGGATGGGGGTAGGGTTAGCCTTAGGAACGGGGACTGTGGAGGGTCCCGGTTAAGTGACGACAGAGGTGGAGGGTTAGAGTATGTGTCAGGGGAAGGCTTAGGATTGGGGCAGGCATTGGGGAGGTGTTAGGCTTAGGAACGGGGACTGTGGCGGGTCCAGGTGAGGGGACGAGAGAGGTGGAGGGTGAGAGTACGTGTCAGCGGACGGCTTAGCATTGAAGCAGGGTTAGGCTTAGGAACGGGGAGTGTGGAGGGTCCAGGTGAGGGGACGACAGAGGTGGAGGGTGAGAGGACGTGTCAGGGGACGGCCTAGGATTGGGGCAGGGTTAGGCTTAGGAACGGGGACTGTGGAGGGTCCAGGTGAGGGGACGACAGAGGTGGAGGGTTACAGTACGTGTCAGGGGACGGCTTAGGAACGGGGACTGCTGAGGGTTCAGGTGAGGGGCGACAGAGGTGGAGGGAGAGAGTACGTGTCAGGGGACGGCTTAGGAACGGGGACTGTGGAGGGTCCAGGTGAGGGGACGACAACGGTTTAGGGTGAGCGTACGTGTGAGGGTACGGGTTAGGGCAAGGATGGGGTTAGGGTTAAGGTTACGAAACGGGTACAGCTTAGGGTACCACGATGAGTTAGGCTTAGGGTACGTGTTAGGCTTAGGGAACAGGTACGGTTTAGGGTACAGGTTAGGATAAGGGTTAGTGTAAGGGTGAGGGTGAGGGTTAGTCTACGGGTTAGGATTGGGGTACGGTAGGTTAAGGGTTACGGTTAGGGAACAGATATGGTTTAGGGTACAGGTAAGGTACGACAACGGTTTAGGGTACGGGTTAGTGTTAGTGTACAGGTTAGGATTAGTTTCTGGATCAGGGTAAGGGTTAGGGTTAGGGTTACAGGTAGGGAACGGCTATGGATTAGGGTCCAGGTTAGGGTCCGGGTTAGGGTCCAGATTAGGATTAGGGTATGGTTTGGGTCAGAGTTAGGGTAAGGGTTTTGGGTTAGGTTTAGGGTTAAGGAACAGGTAAGGTTTCGGGTCCAGGTTAGGGGACGACAACGAGTTAGGCTTAGAGTACTTGGTACCACTTAGGGTAAGGGTGAGAGTTCGGGTTAGGGAATGGGTACGCTTTAGGGTACGTGTCAGGGTACAGATTAGTGTCAGCCTATGGGTTAGCGTAAGGTTTAGGGTTCTGGTGAGGATTAGGGTACAACAAGGGATTTGGGCTAGGGTACCTGTTAGGGTATGGGGTAGTAGTATTAGTATATTGGTTAGGATTAGGAAACAGGTTAGGGTAAGGACTAGGGTTAGGATTAGGGTATGGCTTAGTGTATGGGTTAGGGTAAAGGTTAGGTTGAGGGTACAGGTTAGGGTACGGGTTAGGGTTAGGGAACGGGGATGGTTGACGGTCCAGTTGAGGGTTCGCCACCGGGTTCGTGTTGGGGTATGTGTTAGGTCCAGGTTAGTGTTAGTGTATGGGTTCGATTTAGGGTACGAGTACGGGTTAGGGTATGGGTTAGTGTTCTTGTACAGGTTAGGGTACGTGTTAACTTCCGTGTTAGTGGACGGATCAGGATCAGGGGACGGGTTAGAGTTAGGATTAGGTCTAAGATTAGGGGACGAGGACGGTTTAGGGGACGAAAACGGATTACGGTTAGGGTAAGTGTTAGTGGACGGTTTAGGCTTAGGGGACGGGTTAGGATGTGGATTAGGGATCGGGCTCGGTTTAGGGTCCTGTTAGCGTACGGGTTAGGAGTATGTTCCATGTTAGGGAACGGGGATGGTGTAGGGTACAGTTGAGGGTACGACAATGGGTTAGGATTAGGGGACGTTTGAGGCTACGGGTTAGGATTAGGGTTACGGTTAGGGAATGGGTCCGGTTTCAGGTACAGATTAGGGTATGGGTGAGTGTACTGGTTACGACTAGGATACCAGTTAGGGGAAGGGTTAGGGGACAGGTCAGGGCACGACAACAGGTTCTTTTTCTCTGAAGGCTTAGGATTAGGGTCCAGTTTGGGAAAGGGTAAGGGGTAGGGTTAGGCTTAGGGAATGGGCAGAGTTTAGGGGACGGGTTAGTTTTGGTGTACAGATGAGGATGAGTGCACGGGCAAGGGTGAGGAATCGGGTTAGGCTTCGGGTACTTCTTAGGGTACAGATTAGCGTTAGTGTACGGCTTCGGAGTAGGGTATGGTTCGGGGAAGGGGAAGGGTTCTAGTTAGGGTACGTATTAGGGTACGGGTTAGTGTTAGGTTCCGGGTTAGGGATCAGGCTTGGTTTAGGGTACACGTTAGTGTTAGTGTATGAATTCGTCTTAGGGTGCAGGTTGCGGTAAGGATTAGGGTAAGGGTGAGGATGAGGATGAGGATGAGGGAACGGGGATGGTGTAGGGTACAGTTGAGGGTACGACAACGGGTTAGGATGAGAGTAGGGGTTAGCGTAAGGTTTGGGCGGGGGGGCGGCCCTTTGCCGAACATGCAAAGAACACGTTGAAAGAACACTTTGGGCCTCGTGTTCTGTTACAGGTGTTTGACCAGAGTGCACTTTCAACTGAGGCTCAAGAAGAAATGGACAAACTGTAGCCTAATGCCCGGAGGGCTCACCGGAAAACAGGAGGCAATTGCCCTTACCTGTGCAGCAGTGCAGACGTGAATCTCTATGTCCAGGTAGGTCCTAGGCTGGATCCCAGAGCACTTTGCACACAGAATCTGGTTGGAAACATAAAGGGTTTCTTGATTTTCTGGTCGTCGAGGAAGAGAACTCCAGAATTCTCTGTAGGAAGGAAGCATTGACTTGCTACATTGCTCCACAGTAGTAACTTACAGGAGAACGCAAGCATATTAGAGCCACCTGAGGGACTCTCTGCCCACTATCCCTTTTCTAAGAACCACAGGCCTCAACTCACTCACACACTGAAGCAGCCGTTTGGTACAATGGGACCTTGGCTCCTGGACACAATGTATTCCGCCAGAGCAGGACACCAGACTTCAACGGAGTCCATCTGAATCCCACGAAGGGATTCTCGGTCTACTTTTCATGCATGCAAACACACGCACCCAAACAAACTCTACTTCTTCGAATACCTGCCTAAGTGGATATTAGAACAGTGGTGAGAAACGGTTGCTTTGCCATTTGGCAAGTAGTATCGAGAGCCTGAGAAAACCAGTACGGGGCAGTGTCGTTAGCGTACGTGTTCGGATGAATGGACGGCTTAGGGTAAGGCTTCGGGTAAGTGTGGGGGCTAGGGGGAGGGGGAGGGAACGGGGACGCTTGAGGGGCCAGGTGAGGGGACGACAGAGGTGGAGGGTGAGCGGACGTGTCAGGGGACGGCCTAGGATTGGGGCAGGGTTAGGCTTAGGAACGGGGACTGTGGAGGGTCCAGGTGAGGGGACGACAGAGGTGGAGGGTGAGCGGACGTGTCAGGGGACGGCTTAGGAACGGGGCAGGGTTAGGCTTAGGAACGGGGACAGTGGAGGGTCCAGGTGAGGGGACGACAGAGGTGGAGGGTGAGCGGACGTGTCAGGGGACGGCTTAGGAACGGGGACAGTGGAGGGTCCAAGGTACGGGACGACAGAGGTGTATGGTTAGAGGACGTGTCAGGGGACGGCCTAGGATTGGGGCAGGGTTAGGCTTAGGAACGGGGACTGTGGAGGGCCCAGGTTAGGGGATGACAGAAGTGTAGGGTCAGAATACGTGTCAGACGACGGCTTAGGATTGGGGCAGGGATTGGGGCAGAGATAATCTTAGGAATGGGGAGTGTTGAGGGTCCAGGTGAGGGGAAGACAGAGGTGTAGGTTTAGAGGACGTGTCAGAGGACGGCTTAGGATGGGGGTAGGGTTAGCCTTAGGAACGGGGACTGTGGAGGGTCCCGGTTAAGTGACGACAGAGGTGGAGGGTTAGAGTATGTGTCAGGGGACGGCTTAGGATTGGGGCAGGGATTGGGGCAGAGTTAGCCTTAGGAACGGGGACTTTTGAGGGTCCAGGTGAGGGGAAGACAGAGGTGTAGGGTTAGAGGACGTGTCAGGGGAAGGCTTAGGATTGGGGCAGGCATTGGGGAGGTGTTAGGCTTAGGAACGGGGACTGTGGCGGGTCCAGGTGAGGGGACGAGAGAGGTGGAGGGTGAGAGTACGTGTCAGCGGACGGCTTAGCATTGAAGCAGGGTTAGGCTTAGGAACGGGGAGTGTGGAGGGTCCAGGTGAGGGGACGACAGAGGTGGAGGGTGAGAGGACGTGTCAGGGGACGGCCTAGGATTGGGGCAGGGTTAGGCTTAGGAACGGGGACTGTGGAGGGTCCAGGTGAGGGGACGACAGAGGTGGAGGGTTACAGTACGTGTCAGGGGACGGCTTAGGAACGGGGACTGCTGAGGGTTCAGGTGAGGGGCGACAGAGGTGGAGGGAGAGAGTACGTGTCAGGGGACGGCTTAGGAACGGGGACTGTGGAGGGTCCAGGTGAGGGGACGACAACGGTTTAGGGTGAGCGTACGTGTGAGGGTACGGGTTAGGGCAAGGATGGGGTTAGGGTTAAGGTTACGAAACGGGTACAGCTTAGGGTACCACGATGAGTTAGGCTTAGGGTACGTGTTAGGCTTAGGGAACAGGTACGGTTTAGGGTACAGGTTAGGATAAGGGTTAGTGTAAGGGTGAGGGTGAGGGTTAGTCTACGGGTTAGGATTGGGGTACGGTAGGTTAAGGGTTACGGTTAGGGAACAGATATGGTTTAGGGTACAGGTAAGGTACGACAACGGTTTAGGGTACGGGTTAGTGTTAGTGTACAGGTTAGGATTAGTTTCTGGATCAGGGTAAGGGTTAGGGTTAGGGTTACAGGTAGGGAACGGCTATGGATTAGGGTCCAGGTTAGGGTCCGGGTTAGGGTCCAGATTAGGATTAGGGTATGGTTTGGGTCAGAGTTAGGGTAAGGGTTTTGGGTTAGGTTTAGGGTTAAGGAACAGGTAAGGTTTCGGGTCCAGGTTAGGGGACGACAACGAGTTAGGCTTAGAGTACTTGGTACCACTTAGGGTAAGGGTGAGAGTTCGGGTTAGGGAATGGGTACGCTTTAGGGTACGTGTCAGGGTACAGATTAGTGTCAGCCTATGGGTTAGCGTAAGGTTTAGGGTTCTGGTGAGGATTAGGGTACAACAAGGGATTTGGGCTAGGGTACCTGTTAGGGTATGGGGTAGTAGTATTAGTATATTGGTTAGGATTAGGAAACAGGTTAGGGTAAGGACTAGGGTTAGGATTAGGGTATGGCTTAGTGTATGGGTTAGGGTAAAGGTTAGGTTGAGGGTACAGGTTAGGGTACGGGTTAGGGTTAGGGAACGGGGATGGTTGACGGTCCAGTTGAGGGTTCGCCACCGGGTTCGTGTTGGGGTATGTGTTAGGTCCAGGTTAGTGTTAGTGTATGGGTTCGATTTAGGGTACGAGTACGGGTTAGGGTATGGGTTAGTGTTCTTGTACAGGTTAGGGTACGTGTTAACTTCCGTGTTAGTGGACGGATCAGGATCAGGGGACGGGTTAGAGTTAGGATTAGGTCTAAGATTAGGGGACGAGGACGGTTTAGGGGACGAAAACGGATTACGGTTAGGGTAAGTGTTAGTGGACGGTTTAGGCTTAGGGGACGGGTTAGGATGTGGGTTAGGGATCGGGCTCGGTTTAGGGTCCTGTTAGCGTACGGGTTAGGAGTATGTTCCATGTTAGGGAACGGGGATGGTGTAGGGTACAGTTGAGGGTACGACAATGGGTTAGGATTAGGGGACGTTTGAGGCTACGGGTTAGGATTAGGGTTACGGTTAGGGAATGGGTCCGGTTTCAGGTACAGATTAGGGTATGGGTGAGTGTACTGGTTACGACTAGGATACCAGTTAGGGGAAGGGTTAGGGGACAGGTCAGGGCACGACAACAGGTTCTTTTTCTCTGAAGGCTTAGGATTAGGGTCCAGTTTGGGAAAGGGTAAGGGGTAGGGTTAGGCTTAGGGAATGGGCAGAGTTTAGGGGACGGGTTAGTTTTGGTGTACAGATGAGGATGAGTGCACGGGCAAGGGTGAGGAATCGGGTTAGGCTTCGGGTACTTCTTAGGGTACAGATTAGCGTTAGTGTACGGCTTCGGAGTAGGGTATGGTTCGGGGAAGGGGAAGGGTTCTAGTTAGGGTACGTATTAGGGTACGGGTTAGTGTTAGGTTCCGGGTTAGGGATCAGGCTTGGTTTAGGGTACACGTTAGTGTTAGTGTATGAATTCGTCTTAGGGTGCAGGTTGCGGTAAGGATTAGGGTAAGGGTGAGGATGAGGATGAGGATGAGGGAACGGGGATGGTGTAGGGTACAGTTGAGGGTACGACAACGGGTTAGGATGAGAGTAGGGGTTAGCGTAAGGTTTGGGCGGGGGGGCGGCCCTTTGCCGAACATGCAAAGAACACGTTGAAAGAACACTTTGGGCCTCGTGTTCTGTTACAGGTGTTTGACCAGAGTGCACTTTCAACTGAGGCTCAAGAAGAAATGGACAAACTGTAGCCTAATGCCCGGAGGGCTCACCGGAAAACAGGAGGCAATTGCCCTTACCTGTGCAGCAGTGCAGACGTGAATCTCTATGTCCAGGTAGGTCCTAGGCTGGATCCCAGAGCACTTTGCACACAGAATCTGGTTGGAAACATAAAGGGTTTCTTGATTTTCTGGTCGTCGAGGAAGAGAACTCCAGAATTCTCTGTAGGAAGGAAGCATTGACTTGCTACATTGCTCCACAGTAGTAACTTACAGGAGAACGCAAGCATATTAGAGCCACCTGAGGGACTCTCTGCCCACTATCCCTTTTCTAAGAACCACAGGCCTCAACTCACTCACACACTGAAGCAGCCGTTTGGTACAATGGGACCTTGGCTCCTGGACACAATGTATTCCGCCAGAGCAGGACACCAGACTTCAACGGAGTCCATCTGAATCCCACGAAGGGATTCTCGGTCTACTTTTCATGCATGCAAACACACGCACCCAAACAAACTCTACTTCTTCGAATACCTGCCTAAGTGGATATTAGAACAGTGGTGAGAAACGGTTGCTTTGCCATTTGGCAAGTAGTATCGAGAGCCTGAGAAAACCAGTACGGGGCAGTGTCGTTAGCGTACGTGTTCGGATGAATGGACGGCTTAGGGTAAGGCTTCGGGTAAGTGTGGGGGCTAGGGGGAGGGGGAGGGAACGGGGACGCTTGAGGGGCCAGGTGAGGGGACGACAGAGGTGGAGGGTGAGCGGACGTGTCAGGGGACGGCCTAGGATTGGGGCAGGGTTAGGCTTAGGAACGGGGACTGTGGAGGGTCCAGGTGAGGGGACGACAGAGGTGGAGGGTGAGCGGACGTGTCAGGGGACGGCTTAGGAACGGGGCAGGGTTAGGCTTAGGAACGGGGACAGTGGAGGGTCCAGGTGAGGGGACGACAGAGGTGGAGGGTGAGCGGACGTGTCAGGGGACGGCTTAGGAACGGGGACAGTGGAGGGTCCAAGGTACGGGACGACAGAGGTGTATGGTTAGAGGACGTGTCAGGGGACGGCCTAGGATTGGGGCAGGGTTAGGCTTAGGAACGGGGACTGTGGAGGGCCCAGGTTAGGGGATGACAGAAGTGTAGGGTCAGAATACGTGTCAGACGACGGCTTAGGATTGGGGCAGGGATTGGGGCAGAGATAATCTTAGGAATGGGGAGTGTTGAGGGTCCAGGTGAGGGGAAGACAGAGGTGTAGGTTTAGAGGACGTGTCAGAGGACGGCTTAGGATGGGGGTAGGGTTAGCCTTAGGAACGGGGACTGTGGAGGGTCCCGGTTAAGTGACGACAGAGGTGGAGGGTTAGAGTATGTGTCAGGGGACGGCTTAGGATTGGGGCAGGGATTGGGGCAGAGTTAGCCTTAGGAACGGGGACTTTTGAGGGTCCAGGTGAGGGGAAGACAGAGGTGTAGGGTTAGAGGACGTGTCAGGGGAAGGCTTAGGATTGGGGCAGGCATTGGGGAGGTGTTAGGCTTAGGAACGGGGACTGTGGCGGGTCCAGGTGAGGGGACGAGAGAGGTGGAGGGTGAGAGTACGTGTCAGCGGACGGCTTAGCATTGAAGCAGGGTTAGGCTTAGGAACGGGGAGTGTGGAGGGTCCAGGTGAGGGGACGACAGAGGTGGAGGGTGAGAGGACGTGTCAGGGGACGGCCTAGGATTGGGGCAGGGTTAGGCTTAGGAACGGGGACTGTGGAGGGTCCAGGTGAGGGGACGACAGAGGTGGAGGGTTACAGTACGTGTCAGGGGACGGCTTAGGAACGGGGACTGCTGAGGGTTCAGGTGAGGGGCGACAGAGGTGGAGGGAGAGAGTACGTGTCAGGGGACGGCTTAGGAACGGGGACTGTGGAGGGTCCAGGTGAGGGGACGACAACGGTTTAGGGTGAGCGTACGTGTGAGGGTACGGGTTAGGGCAAGGATGGGGTTAGGGTTAAGGTTACGAAACGGGTACAGCTTAGGGTACCACGATGAGTTAGGCTTAGGGTACGTGTTAGGCTTAGGGAACAGGTACGGTTTAGGGTACAGGTTAGGATAAGGGTTAGTGTAAGGGTGAGGGTGAGGGTTAGTCTACGGGTTAGGATTGGGGTACGGTAGGTTAAGGGTTACGGTTAGGGAACAGATATGGTTTAGGGTACAGGTAAGGTACGACAACGGTTTAGGGTACGGGTTAGTGTTAGTGTACAGGTTAGGATTAGTTTCTGGATCAGGGTAAGGGTTAGGGTTAGGGTTACAGGTAGGGAACGGCTATGGATTAGGGTCCAGGTTAGGGTCCGGGTTAGGGTCCAGATTAGGATTAGGGTATGGTTTGGGTCAGAGTTAGGGTAAGGGTTTTGGGTTAGGTTTAGGGTTAAGGAACAGGTAAGGTTTCGGGTCCAGGTTAGGGGACGACAACGAGTTAGGCTTAGAGTACTTGGTACCACTTAGGGTAAGGGTGAGAGTTCGGGTTAGGGAATGGGTACGCTTTAGGGTACGTGTCAGGGTACAGATTAGTGTCAGCCTATGGGTTAGCGTAAGGTTTAGGGTTCTGGTGAGGATTAGGGTACAACAAGGGATTTGGGCTAGGGTACCTGTTAGGGTATGGGGTAGTAGTATTAGTATATTGGTTAGGATTAGGAAACAGGTTAGGGTAAGGACTAGGGTTAGGATTAGGGTATGGCTTAGTGTATGGGTTAGGGTAAAGGTTAGGTTGAGGGTACAGGTTAGGGTACGGGTTAGGGTTAGGGAACGGGGATGGTTGACGGTCCAGTTGAGGGTTCGCCACCGGGTTCGTGTTGGGGTATGTGTTAGGTCCAGGTTAGTGTTAGTGTATGGGTTCGATTTAGGGTACGAGTACGGGTTAGGGTATGGGTTAGTGTTCTTGTACAGGTTAGGGTACGTGTTAACTTCCGTGTTAGTGGACGGATCAGGATCAGGGGACGGGTTAGAGTTAGGATTAGGTCTAAGATTAGGGGACGAGGACGGTTTAGGGGACGAAAACGGATTACGGTTAGGGTAAGTGTTAGTGGACGGTTTAGGCTTAGGGGACGGGTTAGGATGTGGATTAGGGTTAGGGATCGGGCTCGGTTTAGGGTCCTGTTAGCGTACGGGTTAGGAGTATGTTCCATGTTAGGGAACGGGGATGGTGTAGGGTACAGTTGAGGGTACGACAATGGGTTAGGATTAGGGGACGTTTGAGGCTACGGGTTAGGATTAGGGTTACGGTTAGGGAATGGGTCCGGTTTCAGGTACAGATTAGGGTATGGGTGAGTGTACTGGTTACGACTAGGATACCAGTTAGGGGAAGGGTTAGGGGACAGGTCAGGGCACGACAACAGGTTCTTTTTCTCTGAAGGCTTAGGATTAGGGTCCAGTTTGGGAAAGGGTAAGGGGTAGGGTTAGGCTTAGGGAATGGGCAGAGTTTAGGGGACGGGTTAGTTTTGGTGTACAGATGAGGATGAGTGCACGGGCAAGGGTGAGGAATCGGGTTAGGCTTCGGGTACTTCTTAGGGTACAGATTAGCGTTAGTGTACGGCTTCGGAGTAGGGTATGGTTCGGGGAAGGGGAAGGGTTCTAGTTAGGGTACGTATTAGGGTACGGGTTAGTGTTAGGTTCCGGGTTAGGGATCAGGCTTGGTTTAGGGTACACGTTAGTGTTAGTGTATGAATTCGTCTTAGGGTGCAGGTTGCGGTAAGGATTAGGGTAAGGGTGAGGATGAGGATGAGGGAACGGGGATGGTGTAGGGTACAGTTGAGGGTACGACAACGGGTTAGGATGAGAGTAGGGGTTAGCGTAAGGTTTGGGCGGGGGGGCGGCCCTTTGCCGAACATGCAAAGAACACGTTGAAAGAACACTTTGGGCCTCGTGTTCTGTTACAGGTGTTTGACCAGAGTGCACTTTCAACTGAGGCTCAAGAAGAAATGGACAAACTGTAGCCTAATGCCCGGAGGGCTCACCGGAAAACAGGAGGCAATTGCCCTTACCTGTGCAGCAGTGCAGACGTGAATCTCTATGTCCAGGTAGGTCCTAGGCTGGATCCCAGAGCACTTTGCACACAGAATCTGGTTGGAAACATAAAGGGTTTCTTGATTTTCTGGTCGTCGAGGAAGAGAACTCCAGAATTCTCTGTAGGAAGGAAGCATTGACTTGCTACATTGCTCCACAGTAGTAACCTACAGGAGAACGCAAGCATATTAGAGCCACCTGAGGGACTCTCTGCCCACTATCCCTTTTCTAAGAACCACAGGCCTCAACTCACTCACACACTGAAGCAGCCGTTTGGTACAATGGGACCTTGGCTCCTGGACACAATGTATTCCGCCAGAGCAGGACACCAGACTTCAACGGAGTCCATCTGAATCCCACGAAGGGATTCTCGGTCTACTTTTCATGCATGCAAACACACGCACCCAAACAAACTCTACTTCTTCGAATACCTGCCTAAGTGGATATTAGAACAGTGGTGAGAAACGGTTGCTTTGCCATTTGGCAAGTAGTATCGAGAGCCTGAGAAAACCAGTACGGGGCAGTGTCGTTAGCGTACGTGTTCGGATGAATGGACGGCTTAGGGTAAGGCTTCGGGTAAGTGTGGGGGCTAGGGGGAGGGGGAGGGAACGGGGACGCTTGAGGGGCCAGGTGAGGGGACGACAGAGGTGGAGGGTGAGCGGACGTGTCAGGGGACGGCCTAGGATTGGGGCAGGGTTAGGCTTAGGAACGGGGACTGTGGAGGGTCCAGGTGAGGGGACGACAGAGGTGGAGGGTGAGCGGACGTGTCAGGGGACGGCTTAGGAACGGGGCAGGGTTAGGCTTAGGAACGGGGACAGTGGAGGGTCCAGGTGAGGGGACGACAGAGGTGGAGGGTGAGCGGACGTGTCAGGGGACGGCTTAGGAACGGGGACAGTGGAGGGTCCAAGGTACGGGACGACAGAGGTGTATGGTTAGAGGACGTGTCAGGGGACGGCCTAGGATTGGGGCAGGGTTAGGCTTAGGAACGGGGACTGTGGAGGGCCCAGGTTAGGGGATGACAGAAGTGTAGGGTCAGAATACGTGTCAGACGACGGCTTAGGATTGGGGCAGGGATTGGGGCAGAGATAATCTTAGGAATGGGGAGTGTTGAGGGTCCAGGTGAGGGGAAGACAGAGGTGTAGGTTTAGAGGACGTGTCAGAGGACGGCTTAGGATGGGGGTAGGGTTAGCCTTAGGAACGGGGACTGTGGAGGGTCCCGGTTAAGTGACGACAGAGGTGGAGGGTTAGAGTATGTGTCAGGGGACGGCTTAGGATTGGGGCAGGGATTGGGGCAGAGTTAGCCTTAGGAACGGGGACTTTTGAGGGTCCAGGTGAGGGGAAGACAGAGGTGTAGGGTTAGAGGACGTGTCAGGGGAAGGCTTAGGATTGGGGCAGGCATTGGGGAGGTGTTAGGCTTAGGAACGGGGACTGTGGCGGGTCCAGGTGAGGGGACGAGAGAGGTGGAGGGTGAGAGTACGTGTCAGCGGACGGCTTAGCATTGAAGCAGGGTTAGGCTTAGGAACGGGGAGTGTGGAGGGTCCAGGTGAGGGGACGACAGAGGTGGAGGGTGAGAGGACGTGTCAGGGGACGGCCTAGGATTGGGGCAGGGTTAGGCTTAGGAACGGGGACTGTGGAGGGTCCAGGTGAGGGGACGACAGAGGTGGAGGGTTACAGTACGTGTCAGGGGACGGCTTAGGAACGGGGACTGCTGAGGGTTCAGGTGAGGGGCGACAGAGGTGGAGGGAGAGAGTACGTGTCAGGGGACGGCTTAGGAACGGGGACTGTGGAGGGTCCAGGTGAGGGGACGACAACGGTTTAGGGTGAGCGTACGTGTGAGGGTACGGGTTAGGGCAAGGATGGGGTTAGGGTTAAGGTTACGAAACGGGTACAGCTTAGGGTACCACGATGAGTTAGGCTTAGGGTACGTGTTAGGCTTAGGGAACAGGTACGGTTTAGGGTACAGGTTAGGATAAGGGTTAGTGTAAGGGTGAGGGTGAGGGTTAGTCTACGGGTTAGGATTGGGGTACGGTAGGTTAAGGGTTACGGTTAGGGAACAGATATGGTTTAGGGTACAGGTAAGGTACGACAACGGTTTAGGGTACGGGTTAGTGTTAGTGTACAGGTTAGGATTAGTTTCTGGATCAGGGTAAGGGTTAGGGTTAGGGTTACAGGTAGGGAACGGCTATGGATTAGGGTCCAGGTTAGGGTCCGGGTTAGGGTCCAGATTAGGATTAGGGTATGGTTTGGGTCAGAGTTAGGGTAAGGGTTTTGGGTTAGGTTTAGGGTTAAGGAACAGGTAAGGTTTCGGGTCCAGGTTAGGGGACGACAACGAGTTAGGCTTAGAGTACTTGGTACCACTTAGGGTAAGGGTGAGAGTTCGGGTTAGGGAATGGGTACGCTTTAGGGTACGTGTCAGGGTACAGATTAGTGTCAGCCTATGGGTTAGCGTAAGGTTTAGGGTTCTGGTGAGGATTAGGGTACAACAAGGGATTTGGGCTAGGGTACCTGTTAGGGTATGGGGTAGTAGTATTAGTATATTGGTTAGGATTAGGAAACAGGTTAGGGTAAGGACTAGGGTTAGGATTAGGGTATGGCTTAGTGTATGGGTTAGGGTAAAGGTTAGGTTGAGGGTACAGGTTAGGGTACGGGTTAGGGTTAGGGAACGGGGATGGTTGACGGTCCAGTTGAGGGTTCGCCACCGGGTTCGTGTTGGGGTATGTGTTAGGTCCAGGTTAGTGTTAGTGTATGGGTTCGATTTAGGGTACGAGTACGGGTTAGGGTATGGGTTAGTGTTCTTGTACAGGTTAGGGTACGTGTTAACTTCCGTGTTAGTGGACGGATCAGGATCAGGGGACGGGTTAGAGTTAGGATTAGGTCTAAGATTAGGGGACGAGGACGGTTTAGGGGACGAAAACGGATTACGGTTAGGGTAAGTGTTAGTGGACGGTTTAGGCTTAGGGGACGGGTTAGGATGTGGATTAGGGTTAGGGATCGGGCTCGGTTTAGGGTCCTGTTAGCGTACGGGTTAGGAGTATGTTCCATGTTAGGGAACGGGGATGGTGTAGGGTACAGTTGAGGGTACGACAATGGGTTAGGATTAGGGGACGTTTGAGGCTACGGGTTAGGATTAGGGTTACGGTTAGGGAATGGGTCCGGTTTCAGGTACAGATTAGGGTATGGGTGAGTGTACTGGTTACGACTAGGATACCAGTTAGGGGAAGGGTTAGGGGACAGGTCAGGGCACGACAACAGGTTCTTTTTCTCTGAAGGCTTAGGATTAGGGTCCAGTTTGGGAAAGGGTAAGGGGTAGGGTTAGGCTTAGGGAATGGGCAGAGTTTAGGGGACGGGTTAGTTTTGGTGTACAGATGAGGATGAGTGCACGGGCAAGGGTGAGGAATCGGGTTAGGCTTCGGGTACTTCTTAGGGTACAGATTAGCGTTAGTGTACGGCTTCGGAGTAGGGTATGGTTCGGGGAAGGGGAAGGGTTCTAGTTAGGGTACGTATTAGGGTACGGGTTAGTGTTAGGTTCCGGGTTAGGGATCAGGCTTGGTTTAGGGTACACGTTAGTGTTAGTGTATGAATTCGTCTTAGGGTGCAGGTTGCGGTAAGGATTAGGGTAAGGGTGAGGATGAGGATGAGGATGAGGGAACGGGGATGGTGTAGGGTACAGTTGAGGGTACGACAACGGGTTAGGATGAGAGTAGGGGTTAGCGTAAGGTTTGGGCGGGGGGGCGGCCCTTTGCCGAACATGCAAAGAACACGTTGAAAGAACACTTTGGGCCTCGTGTTCTGTTACAGGTGTTTGACCAGAGTGCACTTTCAACTGAGGCTCAAGAAGAAATGGACAAACTGTAGCCTAATGCCCGGAGGGCTCACCGGAAAACAGGAGGCAATTGCCCTTACCTGTGCAGCAGTGCAGACGTGAATCTCTATGTCCAGGTAGGTCCTAGGCTGGATCCCAGAGCACTTTGCACACAGAATCTGGTTGGAAACATAAAGGGTTTCTTGATTTTCTGGTCGTCGAGGAAGAGAACTCCAGAATTCTCTGTAGGAAGGAAGCATTGACTTGCTACATTGCTCCACAGTAGTAACTTACAGGAGAACGCAAGCATATTAGAGCCACCTGAGGGACTCTCTGCCCACTATCCCTTTTCTAAGAACCACAGGCCTCAACTCACTCACACACTGAAGCAGCCGTTTGGTACAATGGGACCTTGGCTCCTGGACACAATGTATTCCGCCAGAGCAGGACACCAGACTTCAACGGAGTCCATCTGAATCCCACGAAGGGATTCTCGGTCTACTTTTCATGCATGCAAACACACGCACCCAAACAAACTCTACTTCTTCGAATACCTGCCTAAGTGGATATTAGAACAGTGGTGAGAAACGGTTGCTTTGCCATTTGGCAAGTAGTATCGAGAGCCTGAGAAAACCAGTACGGGGCAGTGTCGTTAGCGTACGTGTTCGGATGAATGGACGGCTTAGGGTAAGGCTTCGGGTAAGTGTGGGGGCTAGGGGGAGGGGGAGGGAACGGGGACGCTTGAGGGGCCAGGTGAGGGGACGACAGAGGTGGAGGGTGAGCGGACGTGTCAGGGGACGGCCTAGGATTGGGGCAGGGTTAGGCTTAGGAACGGGGACTGTGGAGGGTCCAGGTGAGGGGACGACAGAGGTGGAGGGTGAGCGGACGTGTCAGGGGACGGCTTAGGAACGGGGCAGGGTTAGGCTTAGGAACGGGGACAGTGGAGGGTCCAGGTGAGGGGACGACAGAGGTGGAGGGTGAGCGGACGTGTCAGGGGACGGCTTAGGAACGGGGACAGTGGAGGGTCCAAGGTACGGGACGACAGAGGTGTATGGTTAGAGGACGTGTCAGGGGACGGCCTAGGATTGGGGCAGGGTTAGGCTTAGGAACGGGGACTGTGGAGGGCCCAGGTTAGGGGATGACAGAAGTGTAGGGTCAGAATACGTGTCAGACGACGGCTTAGGATTGGGGCAGGGATTGGGGCAGAGATAATCTTAGGAATGGGGAGTGTTGAGGGTCCAGGTGAGGGGAAGACAGAGGTGTAGGTTTAGAGGACGTGTCAGAGGACGGCTTAGGATGGGGGTAGGGTTAGCCTTAGGAACGGGGACTGTGGAGGGTCCCGGTTAAGTGACGACAGAGGTGGAGGGTTAGAGTATGTGTCAGGGGACGGCTTAGGATTGGGGCAGGGATTGGGGCAGAGTTAGCCTTAGGAACGGGGACTTTTGAGGGTCCAGGTGAGGGGAAGACAGAGGTGTAGGGTTAGAGGACGTGTCAGGGGAAGGCTTAGGATTGGGGCAGGCATTGGGGAGGTGTTAGGCTTAGGAACGGGGACTGTGGCGGGTCCAGGTGAGGGGACGAGAGAGGTGGAGGGTGAGAGTACGTGTCAGCGGACGGCTTAGCATTGAAGCAGGGTTAGGCTTAGGAACGGGGAGTGTGGAGGGTCCAGGTGAGGGGACGACAGAGGTGGAGGGTGAGAGGACGTGTCAGGGGACGGCCTAGGATTGGGGCAGGGTTAGGCTTAGGAACGGGGACTGTGGAGGGTCCAGGTGAGGGGACGACAGAGGTGGAGGGTTACAGTACGTGTCAGGGGACGGCTTAGGAACGGGGACTGCTGAGGGTTCAGGTGAGGGGCGACAGAGGTGGAGGGAGAGAGTACGTGTCAGGGGACGGCTTAGGAACGGGGACTGTGGAGGGTCCAGGTGAGGGGACGACAACGGTTTAGGGTGAGCGTACGTGTGAGGGTACGGGTTAGGGCAAGGATGGGGTTAGGGTTAAGGTTACGAAACGGGTACAGCTTAGGGTACCACGATGAGTTAGGCTTAGGGTACGTGTTAGGCTTAGGGAACAGGTACGGTTTAGGGTACAGGTTAGGATAAGGGTTAGTGTAAGGGTGAGGGTGAGGGTTAGTCTACGGGTTAGGATTGGGGTACGGTAGGTTAAGGGTTACGGTTAGGGAACAGATATGGTTTAGGGTACAGGTAAGGTACGACAACGGTTTAGGGTACGGGTTAGTGTTAGTGTACAGGTTAGGATTAGTTTCTGGATCAGGGTAAGGGTTAGGGTTAGGGTTACAGGTAGGGAACGGCTATGGATTAGGGTCCAGGTTAGGGTCCGGGTTAGGGTCCAGATTAGGATTAGGGTATGGTTTGGGTCAGAGTTAGGGTAAGGGTTTTGGGTTAGGTTTAGGGTTAAGGAACAGGTAAGGTTTCGGGTCCAGGTTAGGGGACGACAACGAGTTAGGCTTAGAGTACTTGGTACCACTTAGGGTAAGGGTGAGAGTTCGGGTTAGGGAATGGGTACGCTTTAGGGTACGTGTCAGGGTACAGATTAGTGTCAGCCTATGGGTTAGCGTAAGGTTTAGGGTTCTGGTGAGGATTAGGGTACAACAAGGGATTTGGGCTAGGGTACCTGTTAGGGTATGGGGTAGTAGTATTAGTATATTGGTTAGGATTAGGAAACAGGTTAGGGTAAGGACTAGGGTTAGGATTAGGGTATGGCTTAGTGTATGGGTTAGGGTAAAGGTTAGGTTGAGGGTACAGGTTAGGGTACGGGTTAGGGTTAGGGAACGGGGATGGTTGACGGTCCAGTTGAGGGTTCGCCACCGGGTTCGTGTTGGGGTATGTGTTAGGTCCAGGTTAGTGTTAGTGTATGGGTTCGATTTAGGGTACGAGTACGGGTTAGGGTATGGGTTAGTGTTCTTGTACAGGTTAGGGTACGTGTTAACTTCCGTGTTAGTGGACGGATCAGGATCAGGGGACGGGTTAGAGTTAGGATTAGGTCTAAGATTAGGGGACGAGGACGGTTTAGGGGACGAAAACGGATTACGGTTAGGGTAAGTGTTAGTGGACGGTTTAGGCTTAGGGGACGGGTTAGGATGTGGATTAGGGTTAGGGATCGGGCTCGGTTTAGGGTCCTGTTAGCGTACGGGTTAGGAGTATGTTCCATGTTAGGGAACGGGGATGGTGTAGGGTACAGTTGAGGGTACGACAATGGGTTAGGATTAGGGGACGTTTGAGGCTACGGGTTAGGATTAGGGTTACGGTTAGGGAATGGGTCCGGTTTCAGGTACAGATTAGGGTATGGGTGAGTGTACTGGTTACGACTAGGATACCAGTTAGGGGAAGGGTTAGGGGACAGGTCAGGGCACGACAACAGGTTCTTTTTCTCTGAAGGCTTAGGATTAGGGTCCAGTTTGGGAAAGGGTAAGGGGTAGGGTTAGGCTTAGGGAATGGGCAGAGTTTAGGGGACGGGTTAGTTTTGGTGTACAGATGAGGATGAGTGCACGGGCAAGGGTGAGGAATCGGGTTAGGCTTCGGGTACTTCTTAGGGTACAGATTAGCGTTAGTGTACGGCTTCGGAGTAGGGTATGGTTCGGGGAAGGGGAAGGGTTCTAGTTAGGGTACGTATTAGGGTACGGGTTAGTGTTAGGTTCCGGGTTAGGGATCAGGCTTGGTTTAGGGTACACGTTAGTGTTAGTGTATGAATTCGTCTTAGGGTGCAGGTTGCGGTAAGGATTAGGGTAAGGGTGAGGATGAGGATGAGGATGAGGGAACGGGGATGGTGTAGGGTACAGTTGAGGGTACGACAACGGGTTAGGATGAGAGTAGGGGTTAGCGTAAGGTTTGGGCGGGGGGGCGGCCCTTTGCCGAACATGCAAAGAACACGTTGAAAGAACACTTTGGGCCTCGTGTTCTGTTACAGGTGTTTGACCAGAGTGCACTTTCAACTGAGGCTCAAGAAGAAATGGACAAACTGTAGCCTAATGCCCGGAGGGCTCACCGGAAAACAGGAGGCAATTGCCCTTACCTGTGCAGCAGTGCAGACGTGAATCTCTATGTCCAGGTAGGTCCTAGGCTGGATCCCAGAGCACTTTGCACACAGAATCTGGTTGGAAACATAAAGGGTTTCTTGATTTTCTGGTCGTCGAGGAAGAGAACTCCAGAATTCTCTGTAGGAAGGAAGCATTGACTTGCTACATTGCTCCACAGTAGTAACTTACAGGAGAACGCAAGCATATTAGAGCCACCTGAGGGACTCTCTGCCCACTATCCCTTTTCTAAGAACCACAGGCCTCAACTCACTCACACACTGAAGCAGCCGTTTGGTACAATGGGACCTTGGCTCCTGGACACAATGTATTCCGCCAGAGCAGGACACCAGACTTCAACGGAGTCCATCTGAATCCCACGAAGGGATTCTCGGTCTACTTTTCATGCATGCAAACACACGCACCCAAACAAACTCTACTTCTTCGAATACCTGCCTAAGTGGATATTAGAACAGTGGTGAGAAACGGTTGCTTTGCCATTTGGCAAGTAGTATCGAGAGCCTGAGAAAACCAGTACGGGGCAGTGTCGTTAGCGTACGTGTTCGGATGAATGGACGGCTTAGGGTAAGGCTTCGGGTAAGTGTGGGGGCTAGGGGGAGGGGGAGGGAACGGGGACGCTTGAGGGGCCAGGTGAGGGGACGACAGAGGTGGAGGGTGAGCGGACGTGTCAGGGGACGGCCTAGGATTGGGGCAGGGTTAGGCTTAGGAACGGGGACTGTGGAGGGTCCAGGTGAGGGGACGACAGAGGTGGAGGGTGAGCGGACGTGTCAGGGGACGGCTTAGGAACGGGGCAGGGTTAGGCTTAGGAACGGGGACAGTGGAGGGTCCAGGTGAGGGGACGACAGAGGTGGAGGGTGAGCGGACGTGTCAGGGGACGGCTTAGGAACGGGGACAGTGGAGGGTCCAAGGTACGGGACGACAGAGGTGTATGGTTAGAGGACGTGTCAGGGGACGGCCTAGGATTGGGGCAGGGTTAGGCTTAGGAACGGGGACTGTGGAGGGCCCAGGTTAGGGGATGACAGAAGTGTAGGGTCAGAATACGTGTCAGACGACGGCTTAGGATTGGGGCAGGGATTGGGGCAGAGATAATCTTAGGAATGGGGAGTGTTGAGGGTCCAGGTGAGGGGAAGACAGAGGTGTAGGTTTAGAGGACGTGTCAGAGGACGGCTTAGGATGGGGGTAGGGTTAGCCTTAGGAACGGGGACTGTGGAGGGTCCCGGTTAAGTGACGACAGAGGTGGAGGGTTAGAGTATGTGTCAGGGGACGGCTTAGGATTGGGGCAGGGATTGGGGCAGAGTTAGCCTTAGGAACGGGGACTTTTGAGGGTCCAGGTGAGGGGAAGACAGAGGTGTAGGGTTAGAGGACGTGTCAGGGGAAGGCTTAGGATTGGGGCAGGCATTGGGGAGGTGTTAGGCTTAGGAACGGGGACTGTGGCGGGTCCAGGTGAGGGGACGAGAGAGGTGGAGGGTGAGAGTACGTGTCAGCGGACGGCTTAGCATTGAAGCAGGGTTAGGCTTAGGAACGGGGAGTGTGGAGGGTCCAGGTGAGGGGACGACAGAGGTGGAGGGTGAGAGGACGTGTCAGGGGACGGCCTAGGATTGGGGCAGGGTTAGGCTTAGGAACGGGGACTGTGGAGGGTCCAGGTGAGGGGACGACAGAGGTGGAGGGTTACAGTACGTGTCAGGGGACGGCTTAGGAACGGGGACTGCTGAGGGTTCAGGTGAGGGGCGACAGAGGTGGAGGGAGAGAGTACGTGTCAGGGGACGGCTTAGGAACGGGGACTGTGGAGGGTCCAGGTGAGGGGACGACAACGGTTTAGGGTGAGCGTACGTGTGAGGGTACGGGTTAGGGCAAGGATGGGGTTAGGGTTAAGGTTACGAAACGGGTACAGCTTAGGGTACCACGATGAGTTAGGCTTAGGGTACGTGTTAGGCTTAGGGAACAGGTACGGTTTAGGGTACAGGTTAGGATAAGGGTTAGTGTAAGGGTGAGGGTGAGGGTTAGTCTACGGGTTAGGATTGGGGTACGGTAGGTTAAGGGTTACGGTTAGGGAACAGATATGGTTTAGGGTACAGGTAAGGTACGACAACGGTTTAGGGTACGGGTTAGTGTTAGTGTACAGGTTAGGATTAGTTTCTGGATCAGGGTAAGGGTTAGGGTTAGGGTTACAGGTAGGGAACGGCTATGGATTAGGGTCCAGGTTAGGGTCCGGGTTAGGGTCCAGATTAGGATTAGGGTATGGTTTGGGTCAGAGTTAGGGTAAGGGTTTTGGGTTAGGTTTAGGGTTAAGGAACAGGTAAGGTTTCGGGTCCAGGTTAGGGGACGACAACGAGTTAGGCTTAGAGTACTTGGTACCACTTAGGGTAAGGGTGAGAGTTCGGGTTAGGGAATGGGTACGCTTTAGGGTACGTGTCAGGGTACAGATTAGTGTCAGCCTATGGGTTAGCGTAAGGTTTAGGGTTCTGGTGAGGATTAGGGTACAACAAGGGATTTGGGCTAGGGTACCTGTTAGGGTATGGGGTAGTAGTATTAGTATATTGGTTAGGATTAGGAAACAGGTTAGGGTAAGGACTAGGGTTAGGATTAGGGTATGGCTTAGTGTATGGGTTAGGGTAAAGGTTAGGTTGAGGGTACAGGTTAGGGGTACGGGTTAGGGTTAGGGAACGGGGATGGTTGACGGTCCAGTTGAGGGTTCGCCACCGGGTTCGTGTTGGGGTATGTGTTAGGTCCAGGTTAGTGTTAGTGTATGGGTTCGATTTAGGGTACGAGTACGGGTTAGGGTATGGGTTAGTGTTCTTGTACAGGTTAGGGTACGTGTTAACTTCCGTGTTAGTGGACGGATCAGGATCAGGGGACGGGTTAGAGTTAGGATTAGGTCTAAGATTAGGGGACGAGGACGGTTTAGGGGACGAAAACGGATTACGGTTAGGGTAAGTGTTAGTGGACGGTTTAGGCTTAGGGGACGGGTTAGGATGTGGATTAGGGTTAGGGATCGGGCTCGGTTTAGGGTCCTGTTAGCGTACGGGTTAGGAGTATGTTCCATGTTAGGGAACGGGGATGGTGTAGGGTACAGTTGAGGGTACGACAATGGGTTAGGATTAGGGGACGTTTGAGGCTACGGGTTAGGATTAGGGTTACGGTTAGGGAATGGGTCCGGTTTCAGGTACAGATTAGGGTATGGGTGAGTGTACTGGTTACGACTAGGATACCAGTTAGGGGAAGGGTTAGGGGACAGGTCAGGGCACGACAACAGGTTCTTTTTCTCTGAAGGCTTAGGATTAGGGTCCAGTTTGGGAAAGGGTAAGGGGTAGGGTTAGGCTTAGGGAATGGGCAGAGTTTAGGGGACGGGTTAGTTTTGGTGTACAGATGAGGATGAGTGCACGGGCAAGGGTGAGGAATCGGGTTAGGCTTCGGGTACTTCTTAGGGTACAGATTAGCGTTAGTGTACGGCTTCGGAGTAGGGTATGGTTCGGGGAAGGGGAAGGGTTCTAGTTAGGGTACGTATTAGGGTACGGGTTAGTGTTAGGTTCCGGGTTAGGGATCAGGCTTGGTTTAGGGTACACGTTAGTGTTAGTGTATGAATTCGTCTTAGGGTGCAGGTTGCGGTAAGGATTAGGGTAAGGGTGAGGATGAGGATGAGGATGAGGGAACGGGGATGGTGTAGGGTACAGTTGAGGGTACGACAACGGGTTAGGATGAGAGTAGGGGTTAGCGTAAGGTTTGGGCGGGGGGGCGGCCCTTTGCCGAACATGCAAAGAACACGTTGAAAGAACACTTTGGGCCTCGTGTTCTGTTACAGGTGTTTGACCAGAGTGCACTTTCAACTGAGGCTCAAGAAGAAATGGACAAACTGTAGCCTAATGCCCGGAGGGCTCACCGGAAAACAGGAGGCAATTGCCCTTACCTGTGCAGCAGTGCAGACGTGAATCTCTATGTCCAGGTAGGTCCTAGGCTGGATCCCAGAGCACTTTGCACACAGAATCTGGTTGGAAACATAAAGGGTTTCTTGATTTTCTGGTCGTCGAGGAAGAGAACTCCAGAATTCTCTGTAGGAAGGAAGCATTGACTTGCTACATTGCTCCACAGTAGTAACTTACAGGAGAACGCAAGCATATTAGAGCCACCTGAGGGACTCTCTGCCCACTATCCCTTTTCTAAGAACCACAGGCCTCAACTCACTCACACACTGAAGCAGCCGTTTGGTACAATGGGACCTTGGCTCCTGGACACAATGTATTCCGCCAGAGCAGGACACCAGACTTCAACGGAGTCCATCTGAATCCCACGAAGGGATTCTCGGTCTACTTTTCATGCATGCAAACACACGCACCCAAACAAACTCTACTTCTTCGAATACCTGCCTAAGTGGATATTAGAACAGTGGTGAGAAACGGTTGCTTTGCCATTTGGCAAGTAGTATCGAGAGCCTGAGAAAACCAGTACGGGGCAGTGTCGTTAGCGTACGTGTTCGGATGAATGGACGGCTTAGGGTAAGGCTTCGGGTAAGTGTGGGGGCTAGGGGGAGGGGGGAGGGAACGGGGGACGCTTGAGGGGCCAGGTGAGGGGGACGACAGAGGTGGAGGGTGAGCGGACGTGTCAGGGGACGGCCTAGGATTGGGGCAGGGTTAGGCTTAGGAACGGGGACTGTGGAGGGTCCAGGTGAGGGGACGACAGAGGTGGAGGGTGAGCGGACGTGTCAGGGGACGGCTTAGGAACGGGGCAGGGTTAGGCTTAGGAACGGGGACAGTGGAGGGTCCAGGTGAGGGGACGACAGAGGTGGAGGGTGAGCGGACGTGTCAGGGGACGGCTTAGGAACGGGGACAGTGGAGGGTCCAAGGTACGGGACGACAGAGGTGTATGGTTAGAGGACGTGTCAGGGGACGGCCTAGGATTGGGGCAGGGTTAGGCTTAGGAACGGGGACTGTGGAGGGCCCAGGTTAGGGGATGACAGAAGTGTAGGGTCAGAATACGTGTCAGACGACGGCTTAGGATTGGGGCAGGGATTGGGGCAGAGATAATCTTAGGAATGGGGAGTGTTGAGGGTCCAGGTGAGGGGAAGAGGTGTAGGTTTAGAGGACGTGTCAGAGGACGGCTTAGGATGGGGGTAGGGTTAGCCTTAGGAACGGGGACTGTGGAGGGTCCCGGTTAAGTGACGACAGAGGTGGAGGGTTAGAGTATGTGTCAGGGGACGGCTTAGGATTGGGGCAGGGATTGGGGCAGAGTTAGCCTTAGGAACGGGGACTTTTGAGGGTCCAGGTGAGGGGAAGACAGAGGTGTAGGGTTAGAGGACGTGTCAGGGGAAGGCTTAGGATTGGGGCAGGCATTGGGGAGGTGTTAGGCTTAGGAACGGGGACTGTGGCGGGTCCAGGTGAGGGGACGAGAGAGGTGGAGGGTGAGAGTACGTGTCAGCGGACGGCTTAGCATTGAAGCAGGGTTAGGCTTAGGAACGGGGAGTGTGGAGGGTCCAGGTGAGGGGACGACAGAGGTGGAGGGTGAGAGGACGTGTCAGGGGACGGCCTAGGATTGGGGCAGGGTTAGGCTTAGGAACGGGGACTGTGGAGGGTCCAGGTGAGGGGACGACAGAGGTGGAGGGTGAGCGGACGTGTCAGGGGACGGCTTAGGAACGGGGACTGCTGAGGGTTCAGGTGAGGGGCGACAGAGGTGGAGGGAGAGAGTACGTGTCAGGGGACGGCTTAGGAACGGGGACTGTGGAGGGTCCAGGTGAGGGGACGACAACGGTTTAGGGTGAGCGTACGTGTGAGGGTACGGGTTAGGGCAAGGATGGGGTTAGGGTTAAGGTTACGAAACGGGTACAGCTTAGGGTACCACGATGAGTTAGGCTTAGGGTACGTGTTAGGCTTAGGGAACAGGTACGGTTTAGGGTACAGGTTAGGATAAGGGTTAGTGTAAGGGTGAGGGTGAGGGTTAGTCTACGGGTTAGGATTGGGGTACGGTAGGTTAAGGGTTACGGTTAGGGAACAGATATGGTTTAGGGTACAGGTAAGGTACGACAACGGTTTAGGGTACGGGTTAGTGTTAGTGTACAGGTTAGGATTAGTTTCTGGATCAGGGTAAGGGTTAGGGTTAGGGTTACAGGTAGGGAACGGCTATGGATTAGGGTCCAGGTTAGGGTCCGGGTTAGGGTCCAGATTAGGATTAGGGTATGGTTTGGGTCAGAGTTAGGGTAAGGGTTTTGGGTTAGGTTTAGGGTTAAGGAACAGGTAAGGTTTCGGGTCCAGGTTAGGGGACGAAAACGAGTTAGGCTTAGAGTACTTGGTACCACTTAGGGTAAGGGTGAGAGTTCGGGTTAGGGAATGGGTACGCTTTAGGGTACGTGTCAGGGTACAGATTAGTGTCAGCCTATGGGTTAGCGTAAGGTTTAGGGTTCTGGTGAGGATTAGGGTACAACAAGGGATTTGGGCTAGGGTACCTGTTAGGGTATGGGGTAGTAGTATTAGTATATTGGTTAGGATTAGGAAACAGGTTAGGGTAAGGACTAGGGTTAGGATTAGGGTATGGCTTAGTGTATGGGTTAGGGTAAAGGTTAGGTTGAGGGTACAGGTTAGGGTACGGGTTAGGGTTAGGGAACGGGGATGGTTGACGGTCCAGTTGAGGGTTCGCCACCGGGTTCGTGTTGGGGTATGTGTTAGGTCCAGGTTAGTGTTAGTGTATGGGTTCGATTTAGGGTACGAGTACGGGTTAGGGTATGGGTTAGTGTTCTTGTACAGGTTAGGGTACGTGTTAACTTCCGTGTTAGTGGACGGATCAGGATCAGGGGACGGGTTAGAGTTAGGATTAGGTCTAAGATTAGGGGACGAGGACGGTTTAGGGGACGAAAACGGATTACGGTTAGGGTAAGTGTTAGTGGACGGTTTAGGCTTAGGGGACGGGTTAGGATGTGGATTAGGGTTAGGGATCGGGCTCGGTTTAGGGTCCTGTTAGCGTACGGGTTAGGAGTATGTTCCATGTTAGGGAACGGGGATGGTGTAGGGTACAGTTGAGGGTACGACAATGGGTTAGGATTAGGGGACGTTTGAGGCTACGGGTTAGGATTAGGGTTACGGTTAGGGAATGGGTCCGGTTTCAGGTACAGATTAGGGTATGGGTGAGTGTACTGGTTACGACTAGGATACCAGTTAGGGGAAGGGTTAGGGGACAGGTCAGGGCACGACAACAGGTTCTTTTTCTCTGAAGGCTTAGGATTAGGGTCCAGTTTGGGAAAGGGTAAGGGGTAGGGTTAGGCTTAGGGAATGGGCAGAGTTTAGGGGACGGGTTAGTTTTGGTGTACAGATGAGGATGAGTGCACGGGCAAGGGTGAGGAATCGGGTTAGGCTTCGGGTACTTCTTAGGGTACAGATTAGCGTTAGTGTACGGCTTCGGAGTAGGGTATGGTTCGGGGAAGGGGAAGGGTTCTAGTTAGGGTACGTATTAGGGTACGGGTTAGTGTTAGGTTCCGGGTTAGGGATCAGGCTTGGTTTAGGGTACACGTTAGTGTTAGTGTATGAATTCGTCTTAGGGTGCAGGTTGCGGTAAGGATTAGGGTAAGGGTGAGGATGAGGATGAGGATGAGGGAACGGGGATGGTGTAGGGTACAGTTGAGGGTACGACAACGGGTTAGGATGAGAGTAGGGGTTAGCGTAAGGTTTGGGCGGGGGGGCGGCCCTTTGCCGAACATGCAAAGAACACGTTGAAAGAACACTTTGGGCCTCGTGTTCTGTTACAGGTGTTTGACCAGAGTGCACTTTCAACTGAGGCTCAAGAAGAAATGGACAAACTGTAGCCTAATGCCCGGAGGGCTCACCGGAAAACAGGAGGCAATTGCCCTTACCTGTGCAGCAGTGCAGACGTGAATCTCTATGTCCAGGTAGGTCCTAGGCTGGATCCCAGAGCACTTTGCACACAGAATCTGGTTGGAAACATAAAGGGTTTCTTGATTTTCTGGTCGTCGAGGAAGAGAACTCCAGAATTCTCTGTAGGAAGGAAGCATTGACTTGCTACATTGCTCCACAGTAGTAACTTACAGGAGAACGCAAGCATATTAGAGCCACCTGAGGGACTCTCTGCCCACTATCCCTTTTCTAAGAACCACAGGCCTCAACTCACTCACACACTGAAGCAGCCGTTTGGTACAATGGGACCTTGGCTCCTGGACACAATGTATTCCGCCAGAGCAGGACACCAGACTTCAACGGAGTCCATCTGAATCCCACGAAGGGATTCTCGGTCTACTTTTCATGCATGCAAACACACGCACCCAAACAAACTCTACTTCTTCGAATACCTGCCTAAGTGGATATTAGAACAGTGGTGAGAAACGGTTGCTTTGCCATTTGGCAAGTAGTATCGAGAGCCTGAGAAAACCAGTACGGGGCAGTGTCGTTAGCGTACGTGTTCGGATGAATGGACGGCTTAGGGTAAGGCTTCGGGTAAGTGTGGGGGCTAGGGGGAGGGGGAGGGAACGGGGACGCTTGAGGGGCCAGGTGAGGGGACGACAGAGGTGGAGGGTGAGCGGACGTGTCAGGGGACGGCCTAGGATTGGGGCAGGGTTAGGCTTAGGAACGGGGACTGTGGAGGGTCCAGGTGAGGGGACGACAGAGGTGGAGGGTGAGCGGACGTGTCAGGGGACGGCTTAGGAACGGGGCAGGGTTAGGCTTAGGAACGGGGACAGTGGAGGGTCCAGGTGAGGGGACGACAGAGGTGGAGGGTGAGCGGACGTGTCAGGGGACGGCTTAGGAACGGGGACAGTGGAGGGTCCAAGGTACGGGACGACAGAGGTGTATGGTTAGAGGACGTGTCAGGGGACGGCCTAGGATTGGGGCAGGGTTAGGCTTAGGAACGGGGGACTGTGGAGGGCCCAGGTTAGGGGATGACAGAAGTGTAGGGTCAGAATACGTGTCAGACGACGGCTTAGGATTGGGGCAGGGATTGGGGCAGAGATAATCTTAGGAATGGGGAGTGTTGAGGGTCCAGGTGAGGGGAAGACAGAGGTGTAGGTTTAGAGGACGTGTCAGAGGACGGCTTAGGATGGGGGTAGGGTTAGCCTTAGGAACGGGGACTGTGGAGGGTCCCGGTTAAGTGACGACAGAGGTGGAGGGTTAGAGTATGTGTCAGGGGACGGCTTAGGATTGGGGCAGGGATTGGGGCAGAGTTAGCCTTAGGAACGGGGACTTTTGAGGGTCCAGGTGAGGGGAAGACAGAGGTGTAGGGTTAGAGGACGTGTCAGGGGAAGGCTTAGGATTGGGGCAGGCATTGGGGAGGTGTTAGGCTTAGGAACGGGGACTGTGGCGGGTCCAGGTGAGGGGACGAGAGAGGTGGAGGGTGAGAGTACGTGTCAGCGGACGGCTTAGCATTGAAGCAGGGTTAGGCTTAGGAACGGGGAGTGTGGAGGGTCCAGGTGAGGGGACGACAGAGGTGGAGGGTGAGAGGACGTGTCAGGGGACGGCCTAGGATTGGGGCAGGGTTAGGCTTAGGAACGGGGACTGTGGAGGGTCCAGGTGAGGGGACGACAGAGGTGGAGGGTTACAGTACGTGTCAGGGGACGGCTTAGGAACGGGGACTGCTGAGGGTTCAGGTGAGGGGCGACAGAGGTGGAGGGAGAGAGTACGTGTCAGGGGACGGCTTAGGAACGGGGACTGTGGAGGGTCCAGGTGAGGGGACGACAACGGTTTAGGGTGAGCGTACGTGTGAGGGTACGGGTTAGGGCAAGGATGGGGTTAGGGTTAAGGTTACGAAACGGGTACAGCTTAGGGTACCACGATGAGTTAGGCTTAGGGTACGTGTTAGGCTTAGGGAACAGGTACGGTTTAGGGTACAGGTTAGGATAAGGGTTAGTGTAAGGGTGAGGGTGAGGGTTAGTCTACGGGTTAGGATTGGGGTACGGTAGGTTAAGGGTTACGGTTAGGGAACAGATATGGTTTAGGGTACAGGTAAGGTACGACAACGGTTTAGGGTACGGGTTAGTGTTAGTGTACAGGTTAGGATTAGTTTCTGGATCAGGGTAAGGGTTAGGGTTAGGGTTACAGGTAGGGAACGGCTATGGATTAGGGTCCAGGTTAGGGTCCGGGTTAGGGTCCAGATTAGGATTAGGGTATGGTTTGGGTCAGAGTTAGGGTAAGGGTTTTGGGTTAGGTTTAGGGTTAAGGAACAGGTAAGGTTTCGGGTCCAGGTTAGGGGACGACAACGAGTTAGGCTTAGAGTACTTGGTACCACTTAGGGTAAGGGTGAGAGTTCGGGTTAGGGAATGGGTACGCTTTAGGGTACGTGTCAGGGTACAGATTAGTGTCAGCCTATGGGTTAGCGTAAGGTTTAGGGTTCTGGTGAGGATTAGGGTACAACAAGGGATTTGGGCTAGGGTACCTGTTAGGGTATGGGGTAGTAGTATTAGTATATTGGTTAGGATTAGGAAACAGGTTAGGGTAAGGACTAGGGTTAGGATTAGGGTATGGCTTAGTGTATGGGTTAGGGTAAAGGTTAGGTTGAGGGTACAGGTTAGGGTACGGGTTAGGGTTAGGGAACGGGGATGGTTGACGGTCCAGTTGAGGGTTCGCCACCGGGTTCGTGTTGGGGTATGTGTTAGGTCCAGGTTAGTGTTAGTGTATGGGTTCGATTTAGGGTACGAGTACGGGTTAGGGTATGGGTTAGTGTTCTTGTACAGGTTAGGGTACGTGTTAACTTCCGTGTTAGTGGACGGATCAGGATCAGGGGACGGGTTAGAGTTAGGATTAGGTCTAAGATTAGGGACGAGGACGGTTTAGGGGACGAAAACGGATTACGGTTAGGGTAAGTGTTAGTGGACGGTTTAGGCTTAGGGGACGGGTTAGGATGTGGATTAGGGTTAGGGATCGGGCTCGGTTTAGGGTCCTGTTAGCGTACGGGTTAGGAGTATGTTCCATGTTAGGGAACGGGGATGGTGTAGGGTACAGTTGAGGGTACGACAATGGGTTAGGATTAGGGGACGTTTGAGGCTACGGGTTAGGATTAGGGTTACGGTTAGGGAATGGGTCCGGTTTCAGGTACAGATTAGGGTATGGGTGAGTGTACTGGTTACGACTAGGATACCAGTTAGGGGAAGGGTTAGGGGACAGGTCAGGGCACGACAACAGGTTCTTTTTCTCTGAAGGCTTAGGATTAGGGTCCAGTTTGGGAAAGGGTAAGGGGTAGGGTTAGGCTTAGGGAATGGGCAGAGTTTAGGGGACGGGTTAGTTTTGGTGTACAGATGAGGATGAGTGCACGGGCAAGGGTGAGGAATCGGGTTAGGCTTCGGGTACTTCTTAGGGTACAGATTAGCGTTAGTGTACGGCTTCGGAGTAGGGTATGGTTCGGGGAAGGGGAAGGGTTCTAGTTAGGGTACGTATTAGGGTACGGGTTAGTGTTAGGTTCCGGGTTAGGGATCAGGCTTGGTTTAGGGTACACGTTAGTGTTAGTGTATGAATTCGTCTTAGGGTGCAGGTTGCGGTAAGGATTAGGGTAAGGGTGAGGATGAGGATGAGGATGAGGGAACGGGGATGGTGTAGGGTACAGTTGAGGGTACGACAACGGGTTAGGATGAGAGTAGGGGTTAGCGTAAGGTTTGGGCGGGGGGGCGGCCCTTTGCCGAACATGCAAAGAACACGTTGAAAGAACACTTTGGGCCTCGTGTTCTGTTACAGGTGTTTGACCAGAGTGCACTTTCAACTGAGGCTCAAGAAGAAATGGACAAACTGTAGCCTAATGCCCGGAGGGCTCACCGGAAAACAGGAGGCAATTGCCCTTACCTGTGCAGCAGTGCAGACGTGAATCTCTATGTCCAGGTAGGTCCTAGGCTGGATCCCAGAGCACTTTGCACACAGAATCTGGTTGGAAACATAAAGGGTTTCTTGATTTTCTGGTCGTCGAGGAAGAGAACTCCAGAATTCTCTGTAGGAAGGAAGCATTGACTTGCTACATTGCTCCACAGTAGTAACTTACAGGAGAACGCAAGCATATTAGAGCCACCTGAGGGACTCTCTGCCCACTATCCCTTTTCTAAGAACCACAGGCCTCAACTCACTCACACACTGAAGCAGCCGTTTGGTACAATGGGACCTTGGCTCCTGGACACAATGTATTCCGCCAGAGCAGGACACCAGACTTCAACGGAGTCCATCTGAATCCCACGAAGGGATTCTCGGTCTACTTTTCATGCATGCAAACACACGCACCCAAACAAACTCTACTTCTTCGAATACCTGCCTAAGTGGATATTAGAACAGTGGTGAGAAACGGTTGCTTTGCCATTTGGCAAGTAGTATCGAGAGCCTGAGAAAACCAGTACGGGGCAGTGTCGTTAGCGTACGTGTTCGGATGAATGGACGGCTTAGGGTAAGGCTTCGGGTAAGTGTGGGGGCTAGGGGGAGGGGGAGGGAACGGGGACGCTTGAGGGGCCAGGTGAGGGGACGACAGAGGTGGAGGGTGAGCGGACGTGTCAGGGGACGGCCTAGGATTGGGGCAGGGTTAGGCTTAGGAACGGGGACTGTGGAGGGTCCAGGTGAGGGGACGACAGAGGTGGAGGGTGAGCGGACGTGTCAGGGGACGGCTTAGGAACGGGGCAGGGTTAGGCTTAGGAACGGGGACAGTGGAGGGTCCAGGTGAGGGGACGACAGAGGTGGAGGGTGAGCGGACGTGTCAGGGGACGGCTTAGGAACGGGGACAGTGGAGGGTCCAAGGTACGGGACGACAGAGGTGTATGGTTAGAGGACGTGTCAGGGGACGGCCTAGGATTGGGGCAGGGTTAGGCTTAGGAACGGGGACTGTGGAGGGCCCAGGTTAGGGGATGACAGAAGTGTAGGGTCAGAATACGTGTCAGACGACGGCTTAGGATTGGGGCAGGGATTGGGGCAGAGATAATCTTAGGAATGGGGAGTGTTGAGGGTCCAGGTGAGGGGAAGACAGAGGTGTAGGTTTAGAGGACGTGTCAGAGGACGGCTTAGGATGGGGGTAGGGTTAGCCTTAGGAACGGGGACTGTGGAGGGTCCCGGTTAAGTGACGACAGAGGTGGAGGGTTAGAGTATGTGTCAGGGGACGGCTTAGGATTGGGGCAGGGATTGGGGCAGAGTTAGCCTTAGGAACGGGGACTTTTGAGGGTCCAGGTGAGGGGAAGACAGAGGTGTAGGGTTAGAGGACGTGTCAGGGGAAGGCTTAGGATTGGGGCAGGCATTGGGGAGGTGTTAGGCTTAGGAACGGGGACTGTGGCGGGTCCAGGTGAGGGGACGAGAGAGGTGGAGGGTGAGAGTACGTGTCAGCGGACGGCTTAGCATTGAAGCAGGGTTAGGCTTAGGAACGGGGAGTGTGGAGGGTCCAGGTGAGGGGACGACAGAGGTGGAGGGTGAGAGGACGTGTCAGGGGACGGCCTAGGATTGGGGCAGGGTTAGGCTTAGGAACGGGGACTGTGGAGGGTCCAGGTGAGGGGACGACAGAGGTGGAGGGTTACAGTACGTGTCAGGGGACGGCTTAGGAACGGGGACTGCTGAGGGTTCAGGTGAGGGGCGACAGAGGTGGAGGGAGAGAGTACGTGTCAGGGGACGGCTTAGGAACGGGGACTGTGGAGGGTCCAGGTGAGGGGACGACAACGGTTTAGGGTGAGCGTACGTGTGAGGGTACGGGTTAGGGCAAGGATGGGGTTAGGGTTAAGGTTACGAAACGGGTACAGCTTAGGGTACCACGATGAGTTAGGCTTAGGGTACGTGTTAGGCTTAGGGAACAGGTACGGTTTAGGGTACAGGTTAGGATAAGGGTTAGTGTAAGGGTGAGGGTGAGGGTTAGTCTACGGGTTAGGATTGGGGTACGGTAGGTTAAGGGTTACGGTTAGGGAACAGATATGGTTTAGGGTACAGGTAAGGTACGACAACGGTTTAGGGTACGGGTTAGTGTTAGTGTACAGGTTAGGATTAGTTTCTGGATCAGGGTAAGGGTTAGGGTTAGGGTTACAGGTAGGGAACGGCTATGGATTAGGGTCCAGGTTAGGGTCCGGGTTAGGGTCCAGATTAGGATTAGGGTATGGTTTGGGTCAGAGTTAGGGTAAGGGTTTTGGGTTAGGTTTAGGGTTAAGGAACAGGTAAGGTTTCGGGTCCAGGTTAGGGGACGACAACGAGTTAGGCTTAGAGTACTTGGTACCACTTAGGGTAAGGGTGAGAGTTCGGGTTAGGGAATGGGTACGCTTTAGGGTACGTGTCAGGGTACAGATTAGTGTCAGCCTATGGGTTAGCGTAAGGTTTAGGGTTCTGGTGAGGATTAGGGTACAACAAGGGATTTGGGCTAGGGTACCTGTTAGGGTATGGGGTAGTAGTATTAGTATATTGGTTAGGATTAGGAAACAGGTTAGGGTAAGGACTAGGGTTAGGATTAGGGTATGGCTTAGTGTATGGGTTAGGGTAAAGGTTAGGTTGAGGGTACAGGTTAGGGTACGGGTTAGGGTTAGGGAACGGGGATGGTTGACGGTCCAGTTGAGGGTTCGCCACCGGGTTCGTGTTGGGGTATGTGTTAGGTCCAGGTTAGTGTTAGTGTATGGGTTCGATTTAGGGTACGAGTACGGGTTAGGGTATGGGTTAGTGTTCTTGTACAGGTTAGGGTACGTGTTAACTTCCGTGTTAGTGGACGGATCAGGATCAGGGGACGGGTTAGAGTTAGGATTAGGTCTAAGATTAGGGGACGAGGACGGTTTAGGGGACGAAAACGGATTACGGTTAGGGTAAGTGTTAGTGGACGGTTTAGGCTTAGGGGACGGGTTAGGATGTGGATTAGGGTTAGGGATCGGGCTCGGTTTAGGGTCCTGTTAGCGTACGGGTTAGGAGTATGTTCCATGTTAGGGAACGGGGATGGTGTAGGGTACAGTTGAGGGTACGACAATGGGTTAGGATTAGGGGACGTTTGAGGCTACGGGTTAGGATTAGGGTTACGGTTAGGGAATGGGTCCGGTTTCAGGTACAGATTAGGGTATGGGTGAGTGTACTGGTTACGACTAGGATACCAGTTAGGGGAAGGGTTAGGGGACAGGTCAGGGCACGACAACAGGTTCTTTTTCTCTGAAGGCTTAGGATTAGGGTCCAGTTTGGGAAAGGGTAAGGGGTAGGGTTAGGCTTAGGGAATGGGCAGAGTTTAGGGGACGGGTTAGTTTTGGTGTACAGATGAGGATGAGTGCACGGGCAAGGGTGAGGAATCGGGTTAGGCTTCGGGTACTTCTTAGGGTACAGATTAGCGTTAGTGTACGGCTTCGGAGTAGGGTATGGTTCGGGGAAGGGGAAGGGTTCTAGTTAGGGTACGTATTAGGGTACGGGTTAGTGTTAGGTTCCGGGTTAGGGATCAGGCTTGGTTTAGGGTACACGTTAGTGTTAGTGTATGAATTCGTCTTAGGGTGCAGGTTGCGGTAAGGATTAGGGTAAGGGTGAGGATGAGGATGAGGATGAGGGAACGGGGATGGTGTAGGGTACAGTTGAGGGTACGACAACGGGTTAGGATGAGAGTAGGGGTTAGCGTAAGGTTTGGGCGGGGGGGCGGCCCTTTGCCGAACATGCAAAGAACACGTTGAAAGAACACTTTGGGCCTCGTGTTCTGTTACAGGTGTTTGACCAGAGTGCACTTTCAACTGAGGCTCAAGAAGAAATGGACAAACTGTAGCCTAATGCCCGGAGGGCTCACCGGAAAACAGGAGGCAATTGCCCTTACCTGTGCAGCAGTGCAGACGTGAATCTCTATGTCCAGGTAGGTCCTAGGCTGGATCCCAGAGCACTTTGCACACAGAATCTGGTTGGAAACATAAAGGGTTTCTTGATTTTCTGGTCGTCGAGGAAGAGAACTCCAGAATTCTCTGTAGGAAGGAAGCATTGACTTGCTACATTGCTCCACAGTAGTAACTTACAGGAGAACGCAAGCATATTAGAGCCACCTGAGGGACTCTCTGCCCACTATCCCTTTTCTAAGAACCACAGGCCTCAACTCACTCACACACTGAAGCAGCCGTTTGGTACAATGGGACCTTGGCTCCTGGACACAATGTATTCCGCCAGAGCAGGACACCAGACTTCAACGGAGTCCATCTGAATCCCACGAAGGGATTCTCGGTCTACTTTTCATGCATGCAAACACACGCACCCAAACAAACTCTACTTCTTCGAATACCTGCCTAAGTGGATATTAGAACAGTGGTGAGAAACGGTTGCTTTGCCATTTGGCAAGTAGTATCGAGAGCCTGAGAAAACCAGTACGGGGCAGTGTCGTTAGCGTACGTGTTCGGATGAATGGACGGCTTAGGGTAAGGCTTCGGGTAAGTGTGGGGGCTAGGGGGAGGGGGAGGGAACGGGGACGCTTGAGGGGCCAGGTGAGGGGACGACAGAGGTGGAGGGTGAGCGGACGTGTCAGGGGACGGCCTAGGATTGGGGCAGGGTTAGGCTTAGGAACGGGGACTGTGGAGGGTCCAGGTGAGGGGACGACAGAGGTGGAGGGTGAGCGGACGTGTCAGGGGACGGCTTAGGAACGGGGCAGGGTTAGGCTTAGGAACGGGGACAGTGGAGGGTCCAGGTGAGGGGACGACAGAGGTGGAGGGTGAGCGGACGTGTCAGGGGACGGCTTAGGAACGGGGACAGTGGAGGGTCCAAGGTACGGGACGACAGAGGTGTATGGTTAGAGGACGTGTCAGGGGACGGCCTAGGATTGGGGCAGGGTTAGGCTTAGGAACGGGGACTGTGGAGGGCCCAGGTTAGGGGATGACAGAAGTGTAGGGTCAGAATACGTGTCAGACGACGGCTTAGGATTGGGGCAGGGATTGGGGCAGAGATAATCTTAGGAATGGGGAGTGTTGAGGGTCCAGGTGAGGGGAAGACAGAGGTGTAGGTTTAGAGGACGTGTCAGAGGACGGCTTAGGATGGGGGTAGGGTTAGCCTTAGGAACGGGGACTGTGGAGGGTCCCGGTTAAGTGACGACAGAGGTGGAGGGTTAGAGTATGTGTCAGGGGACGGCTTAGGATTGGGGCAGGGATTGGGGCAGAGTTAGCCTTAGGAACGGGGACTTTTGAGGGTCCAGGTGAGGGGAAGACAGAGGTGTAGGGTTAGAGGACGTGTCAGGGGAAGGCTTAGGATTGGGGCAGGCATTGGGGAGGTGTTAGGCTTAGGAACGGGGACTGTGGCGGGTCCAGGTGAGGGGACGAGAGAGGTGGAGGGTGAGAGTACGTGTCAGCGGACGGCTTAGCATTGAAGCAGGGTTAGGCTTAGGAACGGGGAGTGTGGAGGGTCCAGGTGAGGGGACGACAGAGGTGGAGGGTGAGAGGACGTGTCAGGGGACGGCCTAGGATTGGGGCAGGGTTAGGCTTAGGAACGGGGACTGTGGAGGGTCCAGGTGAGGGGACGACAGAGGTGGAGGGTTACAGTACGTGTCAGGGGACGGCTTAGGAACGGGGACTGCTGAGGGTTCAGGTGAGGGGCGACAGAGGTGGAGGGAGAGAGTACGTGTCAGGGGACGGCTTAGGAACGGGGACTGTGGAGGGTCCAGGTGAGGGGACGACAACGGTTTAGGGTGAGCGTACGTGTGAGGGTACGGGTTAGGGCAAGGATGGGGTTAGGGTTAAGGTTACGAAACGGGTACAGCTTAGGGTACCACGATGAGTTAGGCTTAGGGTACGTGTTAGGCTTAGGGAACAGGTACGGTTTAGGGTACAGGTTAGGATAAGGGTTAGTGTAAGGGTGAGGGTGAGGGTTAGTCTACGGGTTAGGATTGGGGTACGGTAGGTTAAGGGTTACGGTTAGGGAACAGATATGGTTTAGGGTACAGGTAAGGTACGACAACGGTTTAGGGTACGGGTTAGTGTTAGTGTACAGGTTAGGATTAGTTTCTGGATCAGGGTAAGGGTTAGGGTTAGGGTTACAGGTAGGGAACGGCTATGGATTAGGGTCCAGGTTAGGGTCCGGGTTAGGGTCCAGATTAGGATTAGGGTATGGTTTGGGTCAGAGTTAGGGTAAGGGTTTTGGGTTAGGTTTAGGGTTAAGGAACAGGTAAGGTTTCGGGTCCAGGTTAGGGGACGACAACGAGTTAGGCTTAGAGTACTTGGTACCACTTAGGGTAAGGGTGAGAGTTCGGGTTAGGGAATGGGTACGCTTTAGGGTACGTGTCAGGGTACAGATTAGTGTCAGCCTATGGGTTAGCGTAAGGTTTAGGGTTCTGGTGAGGATTAGGGTACAACAAGGGATTTGGGCTAGGGTACCTGTTAGGGTATGGGGTAGTAGTATTAGTATATTGGTTAGGATTAGGAAACAGGTTAGGGTAAGGACTAGGGTTAGGATTAGGGTATGGCTTAGTGTATGGGTTAGGGTAAAGGTTAGGTTGAGGGTACAGGTTAGGGTACGGGTTAGGGTTAGGGAACGGGGATGGTTGACGGTCCAGTTGAGGGTTCGCCACCGGGTTCGTGTTGGGGTATGTGTTAGGTCCAGGTTAGTGTTAGTGTATGGGTTCGATTTAGGGTACGAGTACGGGTTAGGGTATGGGTTAGTGTTCTTGTACAGGTTAGGGTACGTGTTAACTTCCGTGTTAGTGGACGGATCAGGATCAGGGGACGGGTTAGAGTTAGGATTAGGTCTAAGATTAGGGGACGAGGACGGTTTAGGGGACGAAAACGGATTACGGTTAGGGTAAGTGTTAGTGGACGGTTTAGGCTTAGGGGACGGGTTAGGATGTGGATTAGGGTTAGGGATCGGGCTCGGTTTAGGGTCCTGTTAGCGTACGGGTTAGGAGTATGTTCCATGTTAGGGAACGGGGATGGTGTAGGGTACAGTTGAGGGTACGACAATGGGTTAGGATTAGGGGACGTTTGAGGCTACGGGTTAGGATTAGGGTTACGGTTAGGGAATGGGTCCGGTTTCAGGTACAGATTAGGGTATGGGTGAGTGTACTGGTTACGACTAGGATACCAGTTAGGGGAAGGGTTAGGGGACAGGTCAGGGCACGACAACAGGTTCTTTTTCTCTGAAGGCTTAGGATTAGGGTCCAGTTTGGGAAAGGGTAAGGGGTAGGGTTAGGCTTAGGGAATGGGCAGAGTTTAGGGGACGGGTTAGTTTTGGTGTACAGATGAGGATGAGTGCACGGGCAAGGGTGAGGAATCGGGTTAGGCTTCGGGTACTTCTTAGGGTACAGATTAGCGTTAGTGTACGGCTTCGGAGTAGGGTATGGTTCGGGGAAGGGGAAGGGTTCTAGTTAGGGTACGTATTAGGGTACGGGTTAGTGTTAGGTTCCGGGTTAGGGATCAGGCTTGGTTTAGGGTACACGTTAGTGTTAGTGTATGAATTCGTCTTAGGGTGCAGGTTGCGGTAAGGATTAGGGTAAGGGTGAGGATGAGGATGAGGATGAGGGAACGGGGATGGTGTAGGGTACAGTTGAGGGTACGACAACGGGTTAGGATGAGAGTAGGGGTTAGCGTAAGGTTTGGGCGGGGGGGCGGCCCTTTGCCGAACATGCAAAGAACACGTTGAAAGAACACTTTGGGCCTCGTGTTCTGTTACAGGTGTTTGACCAGAGTGCACTTTCAACTGAGGCTCAAGAAGAAATGGACAAACTGTAGCCTAATGCCCGGAGGGCTCACCGGAAAACAGGAGGCAATTGCCCTTACCTGTGCAGCAGTGCAGACGTGAATCTCTATGTCCAGGTAGGTCCTAGGCTGGATCCCAGAGCACTTTGCACACAGAATCTGGTTGGAAACATAAAGGGTTTCTTGATTTTCTGGTCGTCGAGGAAGAGAACTCCAGAATTCTCTGTAGGAAGGAAGCATTGACTTGCTACATTGCTCCACAGTAGTAACTTACAGGAGAACGCAAGCATATTAGAGCCACCTGAGGGACTCTCTGCCCACTATCCCTTTTCTAAGAACCACAGGCCTCAACTCACTCACACACTGAAGCAGCCGTTTGGTACAATGGGACCTTGGCTCCTGGACACAATGTATTCCGCCAGAGCAGGACACCAGACTTCAACGGAGTCCATCTGAATCCCACGAAGGGATTCTCGGTCTACTTTTCATGCATGCAAACACACGCACCCAAACAAACTCTACTTCTTCGAATACCTGCCTAAGTGGATATTAGAACAGTGGTGAGAAACGGTTGCTTTGCCATTTGGCAAGTAGTATCGAGAGCCTGAGAAAACCAGTACGGGGCAGTGTCGTTAGCGTACGTGTTCGGATGAATGGACGGCTTAGGGTAAGGCTTCGGGTAAGTGTGGGGGCTAGGGGGAGGGGGAGGGAACGGGGACGCTTGAGGGGCCAGGTGAGGGGACGACAGAGGTGGAGGGTGAGCGGACGTGTCAGGGGACGGCCTAGGATTGGGGCAGGGTTAGGCTTAGGAACGGGGACTGTGGAGGGTCCAGGTGAGGGGACGACAGAGGTGGAGGGTGAGCGGACGTGTCAGGGGACGGCTTAGGAACGGGGCAGGGTTAGGCTTAGGAACGGGGACAGTGGAGGGTCCAGGTGAGGGGACGACAGAGGTGGAGGGTGAGCGGACGTGTCAGGGGACGGCTTAGGAACGGGGACAGTGGAGGGTCCAAGGTACGGGACGACAGAGGTGTATGGTTAGAGGACGTGTCAGGGGACGGCCTAGGATTGGGGCAGGGTTAGGCTTAGGAACGGGGACTGTGGAGGGCCCAGGTTAGGGGATGACAGAAGTGTAGGGTCAGAATACGTGTCAGACGACGGCTTAGGATTGGGGCAGGGATTGGGGCAGAGATAATCTTAGGAATGGGGAGTGTTGAGGGTCCAGGTGAGGGGAAGACAGAGGTGTAGGTTTAGAGGACGTGTCAGAGGACGGCTTAGGATGGGGGTAGGGTTAGCCTTAGGAACGGGGACTGTGGAGGGTCCCGGTTAAGTGACGACAGAGGTGGAGGGTTAGAGTATGTGTCAGGGGACGGCTTAGGATTGGGGCAGGGATTGGGGCAGAGTTAGCCTTAGGAACGGGGACTTTTGAGGGTCCAGGTGAGGGGAAGACAGAGGTGTAGGGTTAGAGGACGTGTCAGGGGAAGGCTTAGGATTGGGGCAGGCATTGGGGAGGTGTTAGGCTTAGGAACGGGGACTGTGGCGGGTCCAGGTGAGGGGACGAGAGAGGTGGAGGGTGAGAGTACGTGTCAGCGGACGGCTTAGCATTGAAGCAGGGTTAGGCTTAGGAACGGGGAGTGTGGAGGGTCCAGGTGAGGGGACGACAGAGGTGGAGGGTGAGAGGACGTGTCAGGGGACGGCCTAGGATTGGGGCAGGGTTAGGCTTAGGAACGGGGACTGTGGAGGGTCCAGGTGAGGGGACGACAGAGGTGGAGGGTGAGAGGACGTGTCAGGGGACGGCTTAGGAACGGGGACTGCTGAGGGTTCAGGTGAGGGGCGACAGAGGTGGAGGGAGAGAGTACGTGTCAGGGGACGGCTTAGGAACGGGGACTGTGGAGGGTCCAGGTGAGGGGACGACAACGGTTTAGGGTGAGCGTACGTGTGAGGGTACGGGTTAGGGCAAGGATGGGGTTAGGGTTAAGGTTACGAAACGGGTACAGCTTAGGGTACCACGATGAGTTAGGCTTAGGGTACGTGTTAGGCTTAGGGAACAGGTACGGTTTAGGGTACAGGTTAGGATAAGGGTTAGTGTAAGGGTGAGGGTGAGGGTTAGTCTACGGGTTAGGATTGGGGTACGGTAGGTTAAGGGTTACGGTTAGGGAACAGATATGGTTTAGGGTACAGGTAAGGTACGACAACGGTTTAGGGTACGGGTTAGTGTTAGTGTACAGGTTAGGATTAGTTTCTGGATCAGGGTAAGGGTTAGGGTTAGGGTTACAGGTAGGGAACGGCTATGGATTAGGGTCCAGGTTAGGGTCCGGGTTAGGGTCCAGATTAGGATTAGGGTATGGTTTGGGTCAGAGTTAGGGTAAGGGTTTTGGGTTAGGTTTAGGGTTAAGGAACAGGTAAGGTTTCGGGTCCAGGTTAGGGGACGACAACGAGTTAGGCTTAGAGTACTTGGTACCACTTAGGGTAAGGGTGAGAGTTCGGGTTAGGGAATGGGTACGCTTTAGGGTACGTGTCAGGGTACAGATTAGTGTCAGCCTATGGGTTAGCGTAAGGTTTAGGGTTCTGGTGAGGATTAGGGTACAACAAGGGATTTGGGCTAGGGTACCTGTTAGGGTATGGGGTAGTAGTATTAGTATATTGGTTAGGATTAGGAAACAGGTTAGGGTAAGGACTAGGGTTAGGATTAGGGTATGGCTTAGTGTATGGGTTAGGGTAAAGGTTAGGTTGAGGGTACAGGTTAGGGTACGGGTTAGGGTTAGGGAACGGGGATGGTTGACGGTCCAGTTGAGGGTTCGCCACCGGGTTCGTGTTGGGGTATGTGTTAGGTCCAGGTTAGTGTTAGTGTATGGGTTCGATTTAGGGTACGAGTACGGGTTAGGGTATGGGTTAGTGTTCTTGTACAGGTTAGGGTACGTGTTAACTTCCGTGTTAGTGGACGGATCAGGATCAGGGGACGGGTTAGAGTTAGGATTAGGTCTAAGATTAGGGGACGAGGACGGTTTAGGGGACGAAAACGGATTACGGTTAGGGTAAGTGTTAGTGGACGGTTTAGGCTTAGGGGACGGGTTAGGATGTGGATTAGGGTTAGGGATCGGGCTCGGTTTAGGGTCCTGTTAGCGTACGGGTTAGGAGTATGTTCCATGTTAGGGAACGGGGATGGTGTAGGGTACAGTTGAGGGTACGACAATGGGTTAGGATTAGGGGACGTTTGAGGCTACGGGTTAGGATTAGGGTTACGGTTAGGGAATGGGTCCGGTTTCAGGTACAGATTAGGGTATGGGTGAGTGTACTGGTTACGACTAGGATACCAGTTAGGGGAAGGGTTAGGGGACAGGTCAGGGCACGACAACAGGTTCTTTTTCTCTGAAGGCTTAGGATTAGGGTCCAGTTTGGGAAAGGGTAAGGGGTAGGGTTAGGCTTAGGGAATGGGCAGAGTTTAGGGGACGGGTTAGTTTTGGTGTACAGATGAGGATGAGTGCACGGGCAAGGGTGAGGAATCGGGTTAGGCTTCGGGTACTTCTTAGGGTACAGATTAGCGTTAGTGTACGGCTTCGGAGTAGGGTATGGTTCGGGGAAGGGGAAGGGTTCTAGTTAGGGTACGTATTAGGGTACGGGTTAGTGTTAGGTTCCGGGTTAGGGATCAGGCTTGGTTTAGGGTACACGTTAGTGTTAGTGTATGAATTCGTCTTAGGGTGCAGGTTGCGGTAAGGATTAGGGTAAGGGTGAGGATGAGGATGAGGATGAGGGAACGGGGATGGTGTAGGGTACAGTTGAGGGTACGACAACGGGTTAGGATGAGAGTAGGGGTTAGCGTAAGGTTTGGGCGGGGGGGCGGCCCTTTGCCGAACATGCAAAGAACACGTTGAAAGAACACTTTGGGCCTCGTGTTCTGTTACAGGTGTTTGACCAGAGTGCACTTTCAACTGAGGCTCAAGAAGAAATGGACAAACTGTAGCCTAATGCCCGGAGGGCTCACCGGAAAACAGGAGGCAATTGCCCTTACCTGTGCAGCAGTGCAGACGTGAATCTCTATGTCCAGGTAGGTCCTAGGCTGGATCCCAGAGCACTTTGCACACAGAATCTGGTTGGAAACATAAAGGGTTTCTTGATTTTCTGGTCGTCGAGGAAGAGAACTCCAGAATTCTCTGTAGGAAGGAAGCATTGACTTGCTACATTGCTCCACAGTAGTAACTTACAGGAGAACGCAAGCATATTAGAGCCACCTGAGGGACTCTCTGCCCACTATCCCTTTTCTAAGAACCACAGGCCTCAACTCACTCACACACTGAAGCAGCCGTTTGGTACAATGGGACCTTGGCTCCTGGACACAATGTATTCCGCCAGAGCAGGACACCAGACTTCAACGGAGTCCATCTGAATCCCACGAAGGGATTCTCGGTCTACTTTTCATGCATGCAAACACACGCACCCAAACAAACTCTACTTCTTCGAATACCTGCCTAAGTGGATATTAGAACAGTGGTGAGAAACGGTTGCTTTGCCATTTGGCAAGTAGTATCGAGAGCCTGAGAAAACCAGTACGGGGCAGTGTCGTTAGCGTACGTGTTCGGATGAATGGACGGCTTAGGGTAAGGCTTCGGGTAAGTGTGGGGGCTAGGGGGAGGGGGAGGGAACGGGGACGCTTGAGGGGCCAGGTGAGGGGACGACAGAGGTGGAGGGTGAGCGGACGTGTCAGGGGACGGCCTAGGATTGGGGCAGGGTTAGGCTTAGGAACGGGGACTGTGGAGGGTCCAGGTGAGGGGACGACAGAGGTGGAGGGTGAGCGGACGTGTCAGGGGACGGCTTAGGAACGGGGCAGGGTTAGGCTTAGGAACGGGGACAGTGGAGGGTCCAGGTGAGGGGACGACAGAGGTGGAGGGTGAGCGGACGTGTCAGGGGACGGCTTAGGAACGGGGACAGTGGAGGGTCCAAGGTACGGGACGACAGAGGTGTATGGTTAGAGGACGTGTCAGGGGACGGCCTAGGATTGGGGCAGGGTTAGGCTTAGGAACGGGGACTGTGGAGGGCCCAGGTTAGGGGATGACAGAAGTGTAGGGTCAGAATACGTGTCAGACGACGGCTTAGGATTGGGGCAGGGATTGGGGCAGAGATAATCTTAGGAATGGGGAGTGTTGAGGGTCCAGGTGAGGGGAAGACAGAGGTGTAGGTTTAGAGGACGTGTCAGAGGACGGCTTAGGATGGGGGTAGGGTTAGCCTTAGGAACGGGGACTGTGGAGGGTCCCGGTTAAGTGACGACAGAGGTGGAGGGTTAGAGTATGTGTCAGGGGACGGCTTAGGATTGGGGCAGGGATTGGGGCAGAGTTAGCCTTAGGAACGGGGACTTTTGAGGGTCCAGGTGAGGGGAAGACAGAGGTGTAGGGTTAGAGGACGTGTCAGGGGAAGGCTTAGGATTGGGGCAGGCATTGGGGAGGTGTTAGGCTTAGGAACGGGGACTGTGGCGGGTCCAGGTGAGGGGACGAGAGAGGTGGAGGGTGAGAGTACGTGTCAGCGGACGGCTTAGCATTGAAGCAGGGTTAGGCTTAGGAACGGGGAGTGTGGAGGGTCCAGGTGAGGGGACGACAGAGGTGGAGGGTGAGAGGACGTGTCAGGGGACGGCCTAGGATTGGGGCAGGGTTAGGCTTAGGAACGGGGACTGTGGAGGGTCCAGGTGAGGGGACGACAGAGGTGGAGGGTTACAGTACGTGTCAGGGGACGGCTTAGGAACGGGGACTGCTGAGGGTTCAGGTGAGGGGCGACAGAGGTGGAGGGAGAGAGTACGTGTCAGGGGACGGCTTAGGAACGGGGACTGTGGAGGGTCCAGGTGAGGGGACGACAACGGTTTAGGGTGAGCGTACGTGTGAGGGTACGGGTTAGGGCAAGGATGGGGTTAGGGTTAAGGTTACGAAACGGGTACAGCTTAGGGTACCACGATGAGTTAGGCTTAGGGTACGTGTTAGGCTTAGGGAACAGGTACGGTTTAGGGTACAGGTTAGGATAAGGGTTAGTGTAAGGGTGAGGGTGAGGGTTAGTCTACGGGTTAGGATTGGGGTACGGTAGGTTAAGGGTTACGGTTAGGGAACAGATATGGTTTAGGGTACAGGTAAGGTACGACAACGGTTTAGGGTACGGGTTAGTGTTAGTGTACAGGTTAGGATTAGTTTCTGGATCAGGGTAAGGGTTAGGGTTAGGGTTACAGGTAGGGAACGGCTATGGATTAGGGTCCAGGTTAGGGTCCGGGTTAGGGTCCAGATTAGGATTAGGGTATGGTTTGGGTCAGAGTTAGGGTAAGGGTTTTGGGTTAGGTTTAGGGTTAAGGAACAGGTAAGGTTTCGGGTCCAGGTTAGGGGACGACAACGAGTTAGGCTTAGAGTACTTGGTACCACTTAGGGTAAGGGTGAGAGTTCGGGTTAGGGAATGGGTACGCTTTAGGGTACGTGTCAGGGTACAGATTAGTGTCAGCCTATGGGTTAGCGTAAGGTTTAGGGTTCTGGTGAGGATTAGGGTACAACAAGGGATTTGGGCTAGGGTACCTGTTAGGGTATGGGGTAGTAGTATTAGTATATTGGTTAGGATTAGGAAACAGGTTAGGGTAAGGACTAGGGTTAGGATTAGGGTATGGCTTAGTGTATGGGTTAGGGTAAAGGTTAGGTTGAGGGTACAGGTTAGGGTACGGGTTAGGGTTAGGGAACGGGGATGGTTGACGGTCCAGTTGAGGGTTCGCCACCGGGTTCGTGTTGGGGTATGTGTTAGGTCCAGGTTAGTGTTAGTGTATGGGTTCGATTTAGGGTACGAGTACGGGTTAGGGTATGGGTTAGTGTTCTTGTACAGGTTAGGGTACGTGTTAACTTCCGTGTTAGTGGACGGATCAGGATCAGGGGACGGGTTAGAGTTAGGATTAGGTCTAAGATTAGGGGACGAGGACGGTTTAGGGGACGAAAACGGATTACGGTTAGGGTAAGTGTTAGTGGACGGTTTAGGCTTAGGGGACGGGTTAGGATGTGGATTAGGGTTAGGGATCGGGCTCGGTTTAGGGTCCTGTTAGCGTACGGGTTAGGAGTATGTTCCATGTTAGGGAACGGGGATGGTGTAGGGTACAGTTGAGGGTACGACAATGGGTTAGGATTAGGGGACGTTTGAGGCTACGGGTTAGGATTAGGGTTACGGTTAGGGAATGGGTCCGGTTTCAGGTACAGATTAGGGTATGGGTGAGTGTACTGGTTACGACTAGGATACCAGTTAGGGGAAGGGTTAGGGGACAGGTCAGGGCACGACAACAGGTTCTTTTTCTCTGAAGGCTTAGGATTAGGGTCCAGTTTGGGAAAGGGTAAGGGGTAGGGTTAGGCTTAGGGAATGGGCAGAGTTTAGGGGACGGGTTAGTTTTGGTGTACAGATGAGGATGAGTGCACGGGCAAGGGTGAGGAATCGGGTTAGGCTTCGGGTACTTCTTAGGGTACAGATTAGCGTTAGTGTACGGCTTCGGAGTAGGGTATGGTTCGGGGAAGGGGAAGGGTTCTAGTTAGGGTACGTATTAGGGTACGGGTTAGTGTTAGGTTCCGGGTTAGGGATCAGGCTTGGTTTAGGGTACACGTTAGTGTTAGTGTATGAATTCGTCTTAGGGTGCAGGTTGCGGTAAGGATTAGGGTAAGGGTGAGGATGAGGATGAGGATGAGGGAACGGGGATGGTGTAGGGTACAGTTGAGGGTACGACAACGGGTTAGGATGAGAGTAGGGGTTAGCGTAAGGTTTGGGCGGGGGGGCGGCCCTTTGCCGAACATGCAAAGAACACGTTGAAAGAACACTTTGGGCCTCGTGTTCTGTTACAGGTGTTTGACCAGAGTGCACTTTCAACTGAGGCTCAAGAAGAAATGGACAAACTGTAGCCTAATGCCCGGAGGGCTCACCGGAAAACAGGAGGCAATTGCCCTTACCTGTGCAGCAGTGCAGACGTGAATCTCTATGTCCAGGTAGGTCCTAGGCTGGATCCCAGAGCACTTTGCACACAGAATCTGGTTGGAAACATAAAGGGTTTCTTGATTTTCTGGTCGTCGAGGAAGAGAACTCCAGAATTCTCTGTAGGAAGGAAGCATTGACTTGCTACATTGCTCCACAGTAGTAACTTACAGGAGAACGCAAGCATATTAGAGCCACCTGAGGGACTCTCTGCCCACTATCCCTTTTCTAAGAACCACAGGCCTCAACTCACTCACACACTGAAGCAGCCGTTTGGTACAATGGGACCTTGGCTCCTGGACACAATGTATTCCGCCAGAGCAGGACACCAGACTTCAACGGAGTCCATCTGAATCCCACGAAGGGATTCTCGGTCTACTTTTCATGCATGCAAACACACGCACCCAAACAAACTCTACTTCTTCGAATACCTGCCTAAGTGGATATTAGAACAGTGGTGAGAAACGGTTGCTTTGCCATTTGGCAAGTAGTATCGAGAGCCTGAGAAAACCAGTACGGGGCAGTGTCGTTAGCGTACGTGTTCGGATGAATGGACGGCTTAGGGTAAGGCTTCGGGTAAGTGTGGGGGCTAGGGGGAGGGGGAGGGAACGGGGACGCTTGAGGGGCCAGGTGAGGGGACGACAGAGGTGGAGGGTGAGCGGACGTGTCAGGGGACGGCCTAGGATTGGGGCAGGGTTAGGCTTAGGAACGGGGACTGTGGAGGGTCCAGGTGAGGGGACGACAGAGGTGGAGGGTGAGCGGACGTGTCAGGGGACGGCTTAGGAACGGGGCAGGGTTAGGCTTAGGAACGGGGACAGTGGAGGGTCCAGGTGAGGGGACGACAGAGGTGGAGGGTGAGCGGACGTGTCAGGGGACGGCTTAGGAACGGGGACAGTGGAGGGTCCAAGGTACGGGACGACAGAGGTGTAGGGTTAGAGGACGTGTCAGGGGACGGCCTAGGATTGGGGCAGGGTTAGGCTTAGGAACGGGGACTGTGGAGGGCCCAGGTTAGGGGATGACAGAAGTGTAGGGTCAGAATACGTGTCAGACGACGGCTTAGGATTGGGGCAGGGATTGGGGCAGAGATAATCTTAGGAATGGGGAGTGTTGAGGGTCCAGGTGAGGGGAAGACAGAGGTGTAGGTTTAGAGGACGTGTCAGAGGACGGCTTAGGATGGGGGTAGGGTTAGCCTTAGGAACGGGGACTGTGGAGGGTCCCGGTTAAGTGACGACAGAGGTGGAGGGTTAGAGTATGTGTCAGGGGACGGCTTAGGATTGGGGCAGGGATTGGGGCAGAGTTAGCCTTAGGAACGGGGACTTTTGAGGGTCCAGGTGAGGGGAAGACAGAGGTGTAGGGTTAGAGGACGTGTCAGGGGAAGGCTTAGGATTGGGGCAGGCATTGGGGAGGTGTTAGGCTTAGGAACGGGGACTGTGGCGGGTCCAGGTGAGGGGACGAGAGAGGTGGAGGGTGAGAGTACGTGTCAGCGGACGGCTTAGCATTGAAGCAGGGTTAGGCTTAGGAACGGGGAGTGTGGAGGGTCCAGGTGAGGGGACGACAGAGGTGGAGGGTGAGAGGACGTGTCAGGGGACGGCCTAGGATTGGGGCAGGGTTAGGCTTAGGAACGGGGACTGTGGAGGGTCCAGGTGAGGGGACGACAGAGGTGGAGGGTTACAGTACGTGTCAGGGGACGGCTTAGGAACGGGGACTGCTGAGGGTTCAGGTGAGGGGCGACAGAGGTGGAGGGAGAGAGTACGTGTCAGGGGACGGCTTAGGAACGGGGACTGTGGAGGGTCCAGGTGAGGGGACGACAACGGTTTAGGGTGAGCGTACGTGTGAGGGTACGGGTTAGGGCAAGGATGGGGTTAGGGTTAAGGTTACGAAACGGGTACAGCTTAGGGTACCACGATGAGTTAGGCTTAGGGTACGTGTTAGGCTTAGGGAACAGGTACGGTTTAGGGTACAGGTTAGGATAAGGGTTAGTGTAAGGGTGAGGGTGAGGGTTAGTCTACGGGTTAGGATTGGGGTACGGTAGGTTAAGGGTTACGGTTAGGGAACAGATATGGTTTAGGGTACAGGTAAGGTACGACAACGGTTTAGGGTACGGGTTAGTGTTAGTGTACAGGTTAGGATTAGTTTCTGGATCAGGGTAAGGGTTAGGGTTAGGGTTACAGGTAGGGAACGGCTATGGATTAGGGTCCAGGTTAGGGTCCGGGTTAGGGTCCAGATTAGGATTAGGGTATGGTTTGGGTCAGAGTTAGGGTAAGGGTTTTGGGTTAGGTTTAGGGTTAAGGAACAGGTAAGGTTTCGGGTCCAGGTTAGGGGACGACAACGAGTTAGGCTTAGAGTACTTGGTACCACTTAGGGTAAGGGTGAGAGTTCGGGTTAGGGAATGGGTACGCTTTAGGGTACGTGTCAGGGTACAGATTAGTGTCAGCCTATGGGTTAGCGTAAGGTTTAGGGTTCTGGTGAGGATTAGGGTACAACAAGGGATTTGGGCTAGGGTACCTGTTAGGGTATGGGGTAGTAGTATTAGTATATTGGTTAGGATTAGGAAACAGGTTAGGGTAAGGACTAGGGTTAGGATTAGGGTATGGCTTAGTGTATGGGTTAGGGTAAAGGTTAGGTTGAGGGTACAGGTTAGGGTACGGGTTAGGGTTAGGGAACGGGGATGGTTGACGGTCCAGTTGAGGGTTCGCCACCGGGTTCGTGTTGGGGTATGTGTTAGGTCCAGGTTAGTGTTAGTGTATGGGTTCGATTTAGGGTACGAGTACGGGTTAGGGTATGGGTTAGTGTTCTTGTACAGGTTAGGGTACGTGTTAACTTCCGTGTTAGTGGACGGATCAGGATCAGGGGACGGGTTAGAGTTAGGATTAGGTCTAAGATTAGGGGACGAGGACGGTTTAGGGGACGAAAACGGATTACGGTTAGGGTAAGTGTTAGTGGACGGTTTAGGCTTAGGGGACGGGTTAGGATGTGGATTAGGGTTAGGGATCGGGCTCGGTTTAGGGTCCTGTTAGCGTACGGGTTAGGAGTATGTTCCATGTTAGGGAACGGGGATGGTGTAGGGTACAGTTGAGGGTACGACAATGGGTTAGGATTAGGGGACGTTTGAGGCTACGGGTTAGGATTAGGGTTACGGTTAGGGAATGGGTCCGGTTTCAGGTACAGATTAGGGTATGGGTGAGTGTACTGGTTACGACTAGGATACCAGTTAGGGGAAGGGTTAGGGGACAGGTCAGGGCACGACAACAGGTTCTTTTTCTCTGAAGGCTTAGGATTAGGGTCCAGTTTGGGAAAGGGTAAGGGGTAGGGTTAGGCTTAGGGAATGGGCAGAGTTTAGGGGACGGGTTAGTTTTGGTGTACAGATGAGGATGAGTGCACGGGCAAGGGTGAGGAATCGGGTTAGGCTTCGGGTACTTCTTAGGGTACAGATTAGCGTTAGTGTACGGCTTCGGAGTAGGGTATGGTTCGGGGAAGGGGAAGGGTTCTAGTTAGGGTACGTATTAGGGTACGGGTTAGTGTTAGGTTCCGGGTTAGGGATCAGGCTTGGTTTAGGGTACACGTTAGTGTTAGTGTATGAATTCGTCTTAGGGTGCAGGTTGCGGTAAGGATTAGGGTAAGGGTGAGGATGAGGATGAGGATGAGGGAACGGGGATGGTGTAGGGTACAGTTGAGGGTACGACAACGGGTTAGGATGAGAGTAGGGGTTAGCGTAAGGTTTGGGCGGGGGGGCGGCCCTTTGCCGAACATGCAAAGAACACGTTGAAAGAACACTTTGGGCCTCGTGTTCTGTTACAGGTGTTTGACCAGAGTGCACTTTCAACTGAGGCTCAAGAAGAAATGGACAAACTGTAGCCTAATGCCCGGAGGGCTCACCGGAAAACAGGAGGCAATTGCCCTTACCTGTGCAGCAGTGCAGACGTGAATCTCTATGTCCAGGTAGGTCCTAGGCTGGATCCCAGAGCACTTTGCACACAGAATCTGGTTGGAAACATAAAGGGTTTCTTGATTTTCTGGTCGTCGAGGAAGAGAACTCCAGAATTCTCTGTAGGAAGGAAGCATTGACTTGCTACATTGCTCCACAGTAGTAACTTACAGGAGAACGCAAGCATATTAGAGCCACCTGAGGGACTCTCTGCCCACTATCCCTTTTCTAAGAACCACAGGCCTCAACTCACTCACACACTGAAGCAGCCGTTTGGTACAATGGGACCTTGGCTCCTGGACACAATGTATTCCGCCAGAGCAGGACACCAGACTTCAACGGAGTCCATCTGAATCCCACGAAGGGATTCTCGGTCTACTTTTCATGCATGCAAACACACGCACCCAAACAAACTCTACTTCTTCGAATACCTGCCTAAGTGGATATTAGAACAGTGGTGAGAAACGGTTGCTTTGCCATTTGGCAAGTAGTATCGAGAGCCTGAGAAAACCAGTACGGGGCAGTGTCGTTAGCGTACGTGTTCGGATGAATGGACGGCTTAGGGTAAGGCTTCGGGTAAGTGTGGGGGCTAGGGGGAGGGGGAGGGAACGGGGACGCTTGAGGGGCCAGGTGAGGGGACGACAGAGGTGGAGGGTGAGCGGACGTGTCAGGGGACGGCCTAGGATTGGGGCAGGGTTAGGCTTAGGAACGGGGACTGTGGAGGGTCCAGGTGAGGGGACGACAGAGGTGGAGGGTGAGCGGACGTGTCAGGGGACGGCTTAGGAACGGGGCAGGGTTAGGCTTAGGAACGGGGACAGTGGAGGGTCCAGGTGAGGGGACGACAGGGGTGGAGGGTGAGCGGACGTGTCAGGGGACGGCTTAGGAACGGGGACAGTGGAGGGTCCAAGGTACGGGACGACAGAGGTGTAGGGTGAGAGGACGTGTCAGGGGACGGCCTAGGATTGGGGCAGGGTTAGGCTTAGGAACGGGGACTGTGGAGGGCCCAGGTTAGGGGATGACAGAAGTGTAGGGTCAGAATACGTGTCAGACGACGGCTTAGGATTGGGGCAGGGATTGGGGCAGAGATAATCTTAGGAATGGGGAGTGTTGAGGGTCCAGGTGAGGGGAAGACAGAGGTGTAGGTTTAGAGGACGTGTCAGAGGACGGCTTAGGATGGGGGTAGGGTTAGCCTTAGGAACGGGGACTGTGGAGGGTCCCGGTTAAGTGACGACAGAGGTGGAGGGTTAGAGTATGTGTCAGGGGACGGCTTAGGATTGGGGCAGGGATTGGGGCAGAGTTAGCCTTAGGAACGGGGACTTTTGAGGGTCCAGGTGAGGGGAAGACAGAGGTGTAGGGTTAGAGGACGTGTCAGGGGAAGGCTTAGGATTGGGGCAGGCATTGGGGAGGTGTTAGGCTTAGGAACGGGGACTGTGGCGGGTCCAGGTGAGGGGACGAGAGAGGTGGAGGGTGAGAGTACGTGTCAGCGGACGGCTTAGCATTGAAGCAGGGTTAGGCTTAGGAACGGGGAGTGTGGAGGGTCCAGGTGAGGGGACGACAGAGGTGGAGGGTGAGAGGACGTGTCAGGGGACGGCCTAGGATTGGGGCAGGGTTAGGCTTAGGAACGGGGACTGTGGAGGGTCCAGGTGAGGGGACGACAGAGGTGGAGGGTTACAGTACGTGTCAGGGGACGGCTTAGGAACGGGGACTGCTGAGGGTTCAGGTGAGGGGCGACAGAGGTGGAGGGAGAGAGTACGTGTCAGGGGACGGCTTAGGAACGGGGACTGTGGAGGGTCCAGGTGAGGGGACGACAACGGTTTAGGGTGAGCGTACGTGTGAGGGTACGGGTTAGGGCAAGGATGGGGTTAGGGTTAAGGTTACGAAACGGGTACAGCTTAGGGTACCACGATGAGTTAGGCTTAGGGTACGTGTTAGGCTTAGGGAACAGGTACGGTTTAGGGTACAGGTTAGGATAAGGGTTAGTGTAAGGGTGAGGGTGAGGGTTAGTCTACGGGTTAGGATTGGGGTACGGTAGGTTAAGGGTTACGGTTAGGGAACAGATATGGTTTAGGGTACAGGTAAGGTACGACAACGGTTTAGGGTACGGGTTAGTGTTAGTGTACAGGTTAGGATTAGTTTCTGGATCAGGGTAAGGGTTAGGGTTAGGGTTACAGGTAGGGAACGGCTATGGATTAGGGTCCAGGTTAGGGTCCGGGTTAGGGTCCAGATTAGGATTAGGGTATGGTTTGGGTCAGAGTTAGGGTAAGGGTTTTGGGTTAGGTTTAGGGTTAAGGAACAGGTAAGGTTTCGGGTCCAGGTTAGGGGACGACAACGAGTTAGGCTTAGAGTACTTGGTACCACTTAGGGTAAGGGTGAGAGTTCGGGTTAGGGAATGGGTACGCTTTAGGGTACGTGTCAGGGTACAGATTAGTGTCAGCCTATGGGTTAGCGTAAGGTTTAGGGTTCTGGTGAGGATTAGGGTACAACAAGGGATTTGGGCTAGGGTACCTGTTAGGGTATGGGGTAGTAGTATTAGTATATTGGTTAGGATTAGGAAACAGGTTAGGGTAAGGACTAGGGTTAGGATTAGGGTATGGCTTAGTGTATGGGTTAGGGTAAAGGTTAGGTTGAGGGTACAGGTTAGGGTACGGGTTAGGGTTAGGGAACGGGGATGGTTGACGGTCCAGTTGAGGGTTCGCCACCGGGTTCGTGTTGGGGTATGTGTTAGGTCCAGGTTAGTGTTAGTGTATGGGTTCGATTTAGGGTACGAGTACGGGTTAGGGTATGGGTTAGTGTTCTTGTACAGGTTAGGGTACGTGTTAACTTCCGTGTTAGTGGACGGATCAGGATCAGGGGACGGGTTAGAGTTAGGATTAGGTCTAAGATTAGGGGACGAGGACGGTTTAGGGGACGAAAACGGATTACGGTTAGGGTAAGTGTTAGTGGACGGTTTAGGCTTAGGGGACGGGTTAGGATGTGGATTAGGGTTAGGGATCGGGCTCGGTTTAGGGTCCTGTTAGCGTACGGGTTAGGAGTATGTTCCATGTTAGGGAACGGGGATGGTGTAGGGTACAGTTGAGGGTACGACAATGGGTTAGGATTAGGGGACGTTTGAGGCTACGGGTTAGGATTAGGGTTACGGTTAGGGAATGGGTCCGGTTTCAGGTACAGATTAGGGTATGGGTGAGTGTACTGGTTACGACTAGGATACCAGTTAGGGGAAGGGTTAGGGGACAGGTCAGGGCACGACAACAGGTTCTTTTTCTCTGAAGGCTTAGGATTAGGGTCCAGTTTGGGAAAGGGTAAGGGGTAGGGTTAGGCTTAGGGAATGGGCAGAGTTTAGGGGACGGGTTAGTTTTGGTGTACAGATGAGGATGAGTGCACGGGCAAGGGTGAGGAATCGGGTTAGGCTTCGGGTACTTCTTAGGGTACAGATTAGCGTTAGTGTACGGCTTCGGAGTAGGGTATGGTTCGGGGAAGGGGAAGGGTTCTAGTTAGGGTACGTATTAGGGTACGGGTTAGTGTTAGGTTCCGGGTTAGGGATCAGGCTTGGTTTAGGGTACACGTTAGTGTTAGTGTATGAATTCGTCTTAGGGTGCAGGTTGCGGTAAGGATTAGGGTAAGGGTGAGGATGAGGATGAGGATGAGGGAACGGGGATGGTGTAGGGTACAGTTGAGGGTACGACAACGGGTTAGGATGAGAGTAGGGGTTAGCGTAAGGTTTGGGCGGGGGGGCGGCCCTTTGCCGAACATGCAAAGAACACGTTGAAAGAACACTTTGGGCCTCGTGTTCTGTTACAGGTGTTTGACCAGAGTGCACTTTCAACTGAGGCTCAAGAAGAAATGGACAAACTGTAGCCTAATGCCCGGAGGGCTCACCGGAAAACAGGAGGCAATTGCCCTTACCTGTGCAGCAGTGCAGACGTGAATCTCTATGTCCAGGTAGGTCCTAGGCTGGATCCCAGAGCACTTTGCACACAGAATCTGGTTGGAAACATAAAGGGTTTCTTGATTTTCTGGTCGTCGAGGAAGAGAACTCCAGAATTCTCTGTAGGAAGGAAGCATTGACTTGCTACATTGCTCCACAGTAGTAACTTACAGGAGAACGCAAGCATATTAGAGCCACCTGAGGGACTCTCTGCCCACTATCCCTTTTCTAAGAACCACAGGCCTCAACTCACTCACACACTGAAGCAGCCGTTTGGTACAATGGGACCTTGGCTCCTGGACACAATGTATTCCGCCAGAGCAGGACACCAGACTTCAACGGAGTCCATCTGAATCCCACGAAGGGATTCTCGGTCTACTTTTCATGCATGCAAACACACGCACCCAAACAAACTCTACTTCTTCGAATACCTGCCTAAGTGGATATTAGAACAGTGGTGAGAAACGGTTGCTTTGCCATTTGGCAAGTAGTATCGAGAGCCTGAGAAAACCAGTACGGGGCAGTGTCGTTAGCGTACGTGTTCGGATGAATGGACGGCTTAGGGTAAGGCTTCGGGTAAGTGTGGGGGCTAGGGGGAGGGGGAGGGAACGGGGACGCTTGAGGGGCCAGGTGAGGGGACGACAGAGGTGGAGGGTGAGCGGACGTGTCAGGGGACGGCCTAGGATTGGGGCAGGGTTAGGCTTAGGAACGGGGACTGTGGAGGGTCCAGGTGAGGGGACGACAGAGGTGGAGGGTGAGCGGACGTGTCAGGGGACGGCTTAGGAACGGGGCAGGGTTAGGCTTAGGAACGGGGACAGTGGAGGGTCCAGGTGAGGGGACGACAGAGGTGGAGGGTGAGCGGACGTGTCAGGGGACGGCTTAGGAACGGGGACAGTGGAGGGTCCAAGGTACGGGACGACAGAGGTGTATGGTTAGAGGACGTGTCAGGGGACGGCCTAGGATTGGGGCAGGGTTAGGCTTAGGAACGGGGACTGTGGAGGGCCCAGGTTAGGGGATGACAGAAGTGTAGGGTCAGAATACGTGTCAGACGACGGCTTAGGATTGGGGCAGGGATTGGGGCAGAGATAATCTTAGGAATGGGGAGTGTTGAGGGTCCAGGTGAGGGGAAGACAGAGGTGTAGGTTTAGAGGACGTGTCAGAGGACGGCTTAGGATGGGGGTAGGGTTAGCCTTAGGAACGGGGACTGTGGAGGGTCCCGGTTAAGTGACGACAGAGGTGGAGGGTTAGAGTATGTGTCAGGGGACGGCTTAGGATTGGGGCAGGGATTGGGGCAGAGTTAGCCTTAGGAACGGGGACTTTTGAGGGTCCAGGTGAGGGGAAGACAGAGGTGTAGGGTTAGAGGACGTGTCAGGGGAAGGCTTAGGATTGGGGCAGGCATTGGGGAGGTGTTAGGCTTAGGAACGGGGACTGTGGCGGGTCCAGGTGAGGGGACGAGAGAGGTGGAGGGTGAGAGTACGTGTCAGCGGACGGCTTAGCATTGAAGCAGGGTTAGGCTTAGGAACGGGGAGTGTGGAGGGTCCAGGTGAGGGGACGACAGAGGTGGAGGGTGAGAGGACGTGTCAGGGGACGGCCTAGGATTGGGGCAGGGTTAGGCTTAGGAACGGGGACTGTGGAGGGTCCAGGTGAGGGGACGACAGAGGTGGAGGGTTACAGTACGTGTCAGGGGACGGCTTAGGAACGGGGACTGCTGAGGGTTCAGGTGAGGGGCGACAGAGGTGGAGGGAGAGAGTACGTGTCAGGGGACGGCTTAGGAACGGGGACTGTGGAGGGTCCAGGTGAGGGGACGACAACGGTTTAGGGTGAGCGTACGTGTGAGGGTACGGGTTAGGGCAAGGATGGGGTTAGGGTTAAGGTTACGAAACGGGTACAGCTTAGGGTACCACGATGAGTTAGGCTTAGGGTACGTGTTAGGCTTAGGGAACAGGTACGGTTTAGGGTACAGGTTAGGATAAGGGTTAGTGTAAGGGTGAGGGTGAGGGTTAGTCTACGGGTTAGGATTGGGGTACGGTAGGTTAAGGGTTACGGTTAGGGAACAGATATGGTTTAGGGTACAGGTAAGGTACGACAACGGTTTAGGGTACGGGTTAGTGTTAGTGTACAGGTTAGGATTAGTTTCTGGATCAGGGTAAGGGTTAGGGTTAGGGTTACAGGTAGGGAACGGCTATGGATTAGGGTCCAGGTTAGGGTCCGGGTTAGGGTCCAGATTAGGATTAGGGTATGGTTTGGGTCAGAGTTAGGGTAAGGGTTTTGGGTTAGGTTTAGGGTTAAGGAACAGGTAAGGTTTCGGGTCCAGGTTAGGGGACGACAACGAGTTAGGCTTAGAGTACTTGGTACCACTTAGGGTAAGGGTGAGAGTTCGGGTTAGGGAATGGGTACGCTTTAGGGTACGTGTCAGGGTACAGATTAGTGTCAGCCTATGGGTTAGCGTAAGGTTTAGGGTTCTGGTGAGGATTAGGGTACAACAAGGGATTTGGGCTAGGGTACCTGTTAGGGTATGGGGTAGTAGTATTAGTATATTGGTTAGGATTAGGAAACAGGTTAGGGTAAGGACTAGGGTTAGGATTAGGGTATGGCTTAGTGTATGGGTTAGGGTAAAGGTTAGGTTGAGGGTACAGGTTAGGGTACGGGTTAGGGTTAGGGAACGGGGATGGTTGACGGTCCAGTTGAGGGTTCGCCACCGGGTTCGTGTTGGGGTATGTGTTAGGTCCAGGTTAGTGTTAGTGTATGGGTTCGATTTAGGGTACGAGTACGGGTTAGGGTATGGGTTAGTGTTCTTGTACAGGTTAGGGGTACGTGTTAACTTCCGTGTTAGTGGACGGATCAGGATCAGGGGACGGGTTAGAGTTAGGATTAGGTCTAAGATTAGGGGACGAGGACGGTTTAGGGGACGAAAACGGATTACGGTTAGGGTAAGTGTTAGTGGACGGTTTAGGCTTAGGGGACGGGTTAGGATGTGGATTAGGGTTAGGGATCGGGCTCGGTTTAGGGTCCTGTTAGCGTACGGGTTAGGAGTATGTTCCATGTTAGGGAACGGGGATGGTGTAGGGTACAGTTGAGGGTACGACAATGGGTTAGGATTAGGGGACGTTTGAGGCTACGGGTTAGGATTAGGGTTACGGTTAGGGAATGGGTCCGGTTTCAGGTACAGATTAGGGTATGGGTGAGTGTACTGGTTACGACTAGGATACCAGTTAGGGGAAGGGTTAGGGGACAGGTCAGGGCACGACAACAGGTTCTTTTTCTCTGAAGGCTTAGGATTAGGGTCCAGTTTGGGAAAGGGTAAGGGGTAGGGTTAGGCTTAGGGAATGGGCAGAGTTTAGGGGACGGGTTAGTTTTGGTGTACAGATGAGGATGAGTGCACGGGCAAGGGTGAGGAATCGGGTTAGGCTTCGGGTACTTCTTAGGGTACAGATTAGCGTTAGTGTACGGCTTCGGAGTAGGGTATGGTTCGGGGAAGGGGAAGGGTTCTAGTTAGGGTACGTATTAGGGTACGGGTTAGTGTTAGGTTCCGGGTTAGGGATCAGGCTTGGTTTAGGGTACACGTTAGTGTTAGTGTATGAATTCGTCTTAGGGTGCAGGTTGCGGTAAGGATTAGGGTAAGGGTGAGGATGAGGATGAGGATGAGGGAACGGGGATGGTGTAGGGTACAGTTGAGGGTACGACAACGGGTTAGGATGAGAGTAGGGGTTAGCGTAAGGTTTGGGCGGGGGGGCGGCCCTTTGCCGAACATGCAAAGAACACGTTGAAAGAACACTTTGGGCCTCGTGTTCTGTTACAGGTGTTTGACCAGAGTGCACTTTCAACTGAGGCTCAAGAAGAAATGGACAAACTGTAGCCTAATGCCCGGAGGGCTCACCGGAAAACAGGAGGCAATTGCCCTTACCTGTGCAGCAGTGCAGACGTGAATCTCTATGTCCAGGTAGGTCCTAGGCTGGATCCCAGAGCACTTTGCACACAGAATCTGGTTGGAAACATAAAGGGTTTCTTGATTTTCTGGTCGTCGAGGAAGAGAACTCCAGAATTCTCTGTAGGAAGGAAGCATTGACTTGCTACATTGCTCCACAGTAGTAACTTACAGGAGAACGCAAGCATATTAGAGCCACCTGAGGGACTCTCTGCCCACTATCCCTTTTCTAAGAACCACAGGCCTCAACTCACTCACACACTGAAGCAGCCGTTTGGTACAATGGGACCTTGGCTCCTGGACACAATGTATTCCGCCAGAGCAGGACACCAGACTTCAACGGAGTCCATCTGAATCCCACGAAGGGATTCTCGGTCTACTTTTCATGCATGCAAACACACGCACCCAAACAAACTCTACTTCTTCGAATACCTGCCTAAGTGGATATTAGAACAGTGGTGAGAAACGGTTGCTTTGCCATTTGGCAAGTAGTATCGAGAGCCTGAGAAAACCAGTACGGGGCAGTGTCGTTAGCGTACGTGTTCGGATGAATGGACGGCTTAGGGTAAGGCTTCGGGTAAGTGTGGGGGCTAGGGGGAGGGGGAGGGAACGGGGACGCTTGAGGGGCCAGGTGAGGGGACGACAGAGGTGGAGGGTGAGCGGACGTGTCAGGGGACGGCCTAGGATTGGGGCAGGGTTAGGCTTAGGAACGGGGACTGTGGAGGGTCCAGGTGAGGGGACGACAGAGGTGGAGGGTGAGCGGACGTGTCAGGGGACGGCTTAGGAACGGGGCAGGGTTAGGCTTAGGAACGGGGACAGTGGAGGGTCCAGGTGAGGGGACGACAGAGGTGGAGGGTGAGCGGACGTGTCAGGGGACGGCTTAGGAACGGGGACAGTGGAGGGTCCAAGGTACGGGACGACAGAGGTGTATGGTTAGAGGACGTGTCAGGGGACGGCCTAGGATTGGGGCAGGGTTAGGCTTAGGAACGGGGACTGTGGAGGGCCCAGGTTAGGGGATGACAGAAGTGTAGGGTCAGAATACGTGTCAGACGACGGCTTAGGATTGGGGCAGGGATTGGGGCAGAGATAATCTTAGGAATGGGGAGTGTTGAGGGTCCAGGTGAGGGGAAGACAGAGGTGTAGGTTTAGAGGACGTGTCAGAGGACGGCTTAGGATGGGGGTAGGGTTAGCCTTAGGAACGGGGACTGTGGAGGGTCCCGGTTAAGTGACGACAGAGGTGGAGGGTTAGAGTATGTGTCAGGGGACGGCTTAGGATTGGGGCAGGGATTGGGGCAGAGTTAGCCTTAGGAACGGGGACTTTTGAGGGTCCAGGTGAGGGGAAGACAGAGGTGTAGGGTTAGAGGACGTGTCAGGGGAAGGCTTAGGATTGGGGCAGGCATTGGGGAGGTGTTAGGCTTAGGAACGGGGACTGTGGCGGGTCCAGGTGAGGGGACGAGAGAGGTGGAGGGTGAGAGTACGTGTCAGCGGACGGCTTAGCATTGGGGCAGGGTTAGGCTTAGGAACGGGGAGGGTGGAGGGTCCAGGTGAGGGGACGACAGAGGTGGAGGGTGAGAGGACGTGTCAGGGGACGGCCTAGGATTGGGGCAGGGTTAGGCTTAGGAACGGGGAGTGTGGAGGGTCCAGGTGAGGGGACGACAGAGGTGGAGGGTGAGAGGACGTGTCAGGGGACGGCCTAGGATTGGGGCAGGGTTAGGCTTAGGAACGGGGACTGTGGAGGGTCCAGGTGAGGGGACGACAGAGGTGGAGGGTTACAGTACGTGTCAGGGGACGGCTTAGGAACGGGGACTGCTGAGGGTTCAGGTGAGGGGCGACAGAGGTGGAGGGAGAGAGTACGTGTCAGGGGACGGCTTAGGAACGGGGACTGTGGAGGGTCCAGGTGAGGGGACGACAACGGTTTAGGGTGAGCGTACGTGTGAGGGTACGGGTTAGGGCAAGGATGGGGTTAGGGTTAAGGTTACGAAACGGGTACAGCTTAGGGTACCACGATGAGTTAGGCTTAGGGTACGTGTTAGGCTTAGGGAACAGGTACGGTTTAGGGTACAGGTTAGGATAAGGGTTAGTGTAAGGGTGAGGGTGAGGGTTAGTCTACGGGTTAGGATTGGGGTACGGTAGGTTAAGGGTTACGGTTAGGGAACAGATATGGTTTAGGGTACAGGTAAGGTACGACAACGGTTTAGGGTACGGGTTAGTGTTAGTGTACAGGTTAGGATTAGTTTCTGGATCAGGGTAAGGGTTAGGGTTAGGGTTACAGGTAGGGAACGGCTATGGATTAGGGTCCAGGTTAGGGTCCGGGTTAGGGTCCAGATTAGGATTAGGGTATGGTTTGGGTCAGAGTTAGGGTAAGGGTTTTGGGTTAGGTTTAGGGTTAAGGAACAGGTAAGGTTTCGGGTCCAGGTTAGGGGACGACAACGAGTTAGGCTTAGAGTACTTGGTACCACTTAGGGTAAGGGTGAGAGTTCGGGTTAGGGAATGGGTACGCTTTAGGGTACGTGTCAGGGTACAGATTAGTGTCAGCCTATGGGTTAGCGTAAGGTTTAGGGTTCTGGTGAGGATTAGGGTACAACAAGGGATTTGGGCTAGGGTACCTGTTAGGGTATGGGGTAGTAGTATTAGTATATTGGTTAGGATTAGGAAACAGGTTAGGGTAAGGACTAGGGTTAGGATTAGGGTATGGCTTAGTGTATGGGTTAGGGTAAAGGTTAGGTTGAGGGTACAGGTTAGGGTACGGGTTAGGGTTAGGGAACGGGGATGGTTGACGGTCCAGTTGAGGGTTCGCCACCGGGTTCGTGTTGGGGTATGTGTTAGGTCCAGGTTAGTGTTAGTGTATGGGTTCGATTTAGGGTACGAGTACGGGTTAGGGTATGGGTTAGTGTTCTTGTACAGGTTAGGGTACGTGTTAACTTCCGTGTTAGTGGACGGATCAGGATCAGGGGACGGGTTAGAGTTAGGATTAGGTCTAAGATTAGGGGACGAGGACGGTTTAGGGGACGAAAACGGATTACGGTTAGGGTAAGTGTTAGTGGACGGTTTAGGCTTAGGGGACGGGTTAGGATGTGGATTAGGGTTAGGGATCGGGCTCGGTTTAGGGTCCTGTTAGCGTACGGGTTAGGAGTATGTTCCATGTTAGGGAACGGGGATGGTGTAGGGTACAGTTGAGGGTACGACAATGGGTTAGGATTAGGGGACGTTTGAGGCTACGGGTTAGGATTAGGGTTACGGTTAGGGAATGGGTCCGGTTTCAGGTACAGATTAGGGTATGGGTGAGTGTACTGGTTACGACTAGGATACCAGTTAGGGGAAGGGTTAGGGGACAGGTCAGGGCACGACAACAGGTTCTTTTTCTCTGAAGGCTTAGGATTAGGGTCCAGTTTGGGAAAGGGTAAGGGGTAGGGTTAGGCTTAGGGAATGGGCAGAGTTTAGGGGACGGGTTAGTTTTGGTGTACAGATGAGGATGAGTGCACGGGCAAGGGTGAGGAATCGGGTTAGGCTTCGGGTACTTCTTAGGGTACAGATTAGCGTTAGTGTACGGCTTCGGAGTAGGGTATGGTTCGGGGAAGGGGAAGGGTTCTAGTTAGGGTACGTATTAGGGTACGGGTTAGTGTTAGGTTCCGGGTTAGGGATCAGGCTTGGTTTAGGGTACACGTTAGTGTTAGTGTATGAATTCGTCTTAGGGTGCAGGTTGCGGTAAGGATTAGGGTAAGGGTGAGGATGAGGATGAGGATGAGGGAACGGGGATGGTGTAGGGTACAGTTGAGGGTACGACAACGGGTTAGGATGAGAGTAGGGGTTAGCGTAAGGTTTGGGCGGGGGGGCGGCCCTTTGCCGAACATGCAAAGAACACGTTGAAAGAACACTTTGGGCCTCGTGTTCTGTTACAGGTGTTTGACCAGAGTGCACTTTCAACTGAGGCTCAAGAAGAAATGGACAAACTGTAGCCTAATGCCCGGAGGGCTCACCGGAAAACAGGAGGCAATTGCCCTTACCTGTGCAGCAGTGCAGACGTGAATCTCTATGTCCAGGTAGGTCCTAGGCTGGATCCCAGAGCACTTTGCACACAGAATCTGGTTGGAAACATAAAGGGTTTCTTGATTTTCTGGTCGTCGAGGAAGAGAACTCCAGAATTCTCTGTAGGAAGGAAGCATTGACTTGCTACATTGCTCCACAGTAGTAACTTACAGGAGAACGCAAGCATATTAGAGCCACCTGAGGGACTCTCTGCCCACTATCCCTTTTCTAAGAACCACAGGCCTCAACTCACTCACACACTGAAGCAGCCGTTTGGTACAATGGGACCTTGGCTCCTGGACACAATGTATTCCGCCAGAGCAGGACACCAGACTTCAACGGAGTCCATCTGAATCCCACGAAGGGATTCTCGGTCTACTTTTCATGCATGCAAACACACGCACCCAAACAAACTCTACTTCTTCGAATACCTGCCTAAGTGGATATTAGAACAGTGGTGAGAAACGGTTGCTTTGCCATTTGGCAAGTAGTATCGAGAGCCTGAGAAAACCAGTACGGGGCAGTGTCGTTAGCGTACGTGTTCGGATGAATGGACGGCTTAGGGTAAGGCTTCGGGTAAGTGTGGGGGCTAGGGGGAGGGGGAGGGAACGGGGACGCTTGAGGGGCCAGGTGAGGGGACGACAGAGGTGGAGGGTGAGCGGACGTGTCAGGGGACGGCCTAGGATTGGGGCAGGGTTAGGCTTAGGAACGGGGACTGTGGAGGGTCCAGGTGAGGGGACGACAGAGGTGGAGGGTGAGCGGACGTGTCAGGGGACGGCTTAGGAACGGGGCAGGGTTAGGCTTAGGAACGGGGACAGTGGAGGGTCCAGGTGAGGGGACGACAGAGGTGGAGGGTGAGCGGACGTGTCAGGGGACGGCTTAGGAACGGGGACAGTGGAGGGTCCAAGGTACGGGACGACAGAGGTGTATGGTTAGAGGACGTGTCAGGGGACGGCCTAGGATTGGGGCAGGGTTAGGCTTAGGAACGGGGACTGTGGAGGGCCCAGGTTAGGGGATGACAGAAGTGTAGGGTCAGAATACGTGTCAGACGACGGCTTAGGATTGGGGCAGGGATTGGGGCAGAGATAATCTTAGGAATGGGGAGTGTTGAGGGTCCAGGTGAGGGGAAGACAGAGGTGTAGGTTTAGAGGACGTGTCAGAGGACGGCTTAGGATGGGGGTAGGGTTAGCCTTAGGAACGGGGACTGTGGAGGGTCCCGGTTAAGTGACGACAGAGGTGGAGGGTTAGAGTATGTGTCAGGGGACGGCTTAGGATTGGGGCAGGGATTGGGGCAGAGTTAGCCTTAGGAACGGGGACTTTTGAGGGTCCAGGTGAGGGGAAGACAGAGGTGTAGGGTTAGAGGACGTGTCAGGGGAAGGCTTAGGATTGGGGCAGGCATTGGGGAGGTGTTAGGCTTAGGAACGGGGACTGTGGCGGGTCCAGGTGAGGGGACGAGAGAGGTGGAGGGTGAGAGTACGTGTCAGCGGACGGCTTAGCATTGAGGCAGGGTTAGGCTTAGGAACGGGGAGGGTGGAGGGTCCAGGTGAGGGGACGACAGAGGTGGAGGGTGAGAGGACGTGTCAGGGGACGGCCTAGGATTGGGGCAGGGTTAGGCTTAGGAACGGGGAGTGTGGAGGGTCCAGGTGAGGGGACGACAGAGGTGGAGGGTTACAGTACGTGTCAGGGGACGGCTTAGGAACGGGGACTGCTGAGGGTTCAGGTGAGGGGCGACAGAGGTGGAGGGAGAGAGTACGTGTCAGGGGACGGCTTAGGAACGGGGACTGTGGAGGGTCCAGGTGAGGGGACGACAACGGTTTAGGGTGAGCGTACGTGTGAGGGTACGGGTTAGGGCAAGGATGGGGTTAGGGTTAAGGTTACGAAACGGGTACAGCTTAGGGTACCACGATGAGTTAGGCTTAGGGTACGTGTTAGGCTTAGGGAACAGGTACGGTTTAGGGTACAGGTTAGGATAAGGGTTAGTGTAAGGGTGAGGGTGAGGGTTAGTCTACGGGTTAGGATTGGGGTACGGTAGGTTAAGGGTTACGGTTAGGGAACAGATATGGTTTAGGGTACAGGTAAGGTACGACAACGGTTTAGGGTACGGGTTAGTGTTAGTGTACAGGTTAGGATTAGTTTCTGGATCAGGGTAAGGGTTAGGGTTAGGGTTACAGGTAGGGAACGGCTATGGATTAGGGTCCAGGTTAGGGTCCGGGTTAGGGTCCAGATTAGGATTAGGGTATGGTTTGGGTCAGAGTTAGGGTAAGGGTTTTGGGTTAGGTTTAGGGTTAAGGAACAGGTAAGGTTTCGGGTCCAGGTTAGGGGACGACAACGAGTTAGGCTTAGAGTACTTGGTACCACTTAGGGTAAGGGTGAGAGTTCGGGTTAGGGAATGGGTACGCTTTAGGGTACGTGTCAGGGTACAGATTAGTGTCAGCCTATGGGTTAGCGTAAGGTTTAGGGTTCTGGTGAGGATTAGGGTACAACAAGGGATTTGGGCTAGGGTACCTGTTAGGGTATGGGGTAGTAGTATTAGTATATTGGTTAGGATTAGGAAACAGGTTAGGGTAAGGACTAGGGTTAGGATTAGGGTATGGCTTAGTGTATGGGTTAGGGTAAAGGTTAGGTTGAGGGTACAGGTTAGGGTACGGGTTAGGGTTAGGGAACGGGGATGGTTGACGGTCCAGTTGAGGGTTCGCCACCGGGTTCGTGTTGGGGTATGTGTTAGGTCCAGGTTAGTGTTAGTGTATGGGTTCGATTTAGGGTACGAGTACGGGTTAGGGTATGGGTTAGTGTTCTTGTACAGGTTAGGGTACGTGTTAACTTCCGTGTTAGTGGACGGATCAGGATCAGGGGACGGGTTAGAGTTAGGATTAGGTCTAAGATTAGGGGACGAAAACGGATTACGGTTAGGGTAAGTGTTAGTGGACGGTTTAGGCTTAGGGGACGGGTTAGGATGTGGATTAGGGTTAGGGATCGGGCTCGGTTTAGGGTCCTGTTAGCGTACGGGTTAGGAGTATGTTCCATGTTAGGGAACGGGGATGGTGTAGGGTACAGTTGAGGGTACGACAATGGGTTAGGATTAGGGGACGTTTGAGGCTACGGGTTAGGATTAGGGTTACGGTTAGGGAATGGGTCCGGTTTCAGGTACAGATTAGGGTATGGGTGAGTGTACTGGTTACGACTAGGATACCAGTTAGGGGAAGGGTTAGGGGACAGGTCAGGGCACGACAACAGGTTCTTTTTCTCTGAAGGCTTAGGATTAGGGTCCAGTTTGGGAAAGGGTAAGGGGTAGGGTTAGGCTTAGGGAATGGGCAGAGTTTAGGGGACGGGTTAGTTTTGGTGTACAGATGAGGATGAGTGCACGGGCAAGGGTGAGGGATCGGGTTAGGCTTCGGGTACTTCTTAGGGTACAGATTAGCGTTAGTGTACGGCTTCGGAGTAGGGTATGGTTCGGGGAAGGGGAAGGGTTCTAGTTAGGGTACGTATTAGGGTACGGGTTAGTGTTAGGTTCCGGGTTAGGGATCAGGCTTGGTTTAGGGTACACGTTAGTGTTAGTGTATGAATTCGTCTTAGGGTGCAGGTTGCGGTAAGGATTAGGGTAAGGGTGAGGATGAGGATGAGGATGAGGGAACGGGGATGGTGTAGGGTACAGTTGAGGGTACGACAACGGGTTAGGATGAGAGTAGGGGTTAGCGTAAGGTTTGGGCGGGGGGGCGGCCCTTTGCCGAACATGCAAAGAACACGTTGAAAGAACACTTTGGGCCTCGTGTTCTGTTACAGGTGTTTGACCAGAGTGCACTTTCAACTGAGGCTCAAGAAGAAATGGACAAACTGTAGCCTAATGCCCGGAGGGCTCACCGGAAAACAGGAGGCAATTGCCCTTACCTGTGCAGCAGTGCAGACGTGAATCTCTATGTCCAGGTAGGTCCTAGGCTGGATCCCAGAGCACTTTGCACACAGAATCTGGTTGGAAACATAAAGGGTTTCTTGATTTTCTGGTCGTCGAGGAAGAGAACTCCAGAATTCTCTGTAGGAAGGAAGCATTGACTTGCTACATTGCTCCACAGTAGTAACTTACAGGAGAACGCAAGCATATTAGAGCCACCTGAGGGACTCTCTGCCCACTATCCCTTTTCTAAGAACCACAGGCCTCAACTCACTCACACACTGAAGCAGCCGTTTGGTACAATGGGACCTTGGCTCCTGGACACAATGTATTCCGCCAGAGCAGGACACCAGACTTCAACGGAGTCCATCTGAATCCCACGAAGGGATTCTCGGTCTACTTTTCATGCATGCAAACACACGCACCCAAACAAACTCTACTTCTTCGAATACCTGCCTAAGTGGATATTAGAACAGTGGTGAGAAACGGTTGCTTTGCCATTTGGCAAGTAGTATCGAGAGCCTGAGAAAACCAGTACGGGGCAGTGTCGTTAGCGTACGTGTTCGGATGAATGGACGGCTTAGGGTAAGGCTTCGGGTAAGTGTGGGGGCTAGGGGGAGGGGGAGGGAACGGGGACGCTTGAGGGGCCAGGTGAGGGGACGACAGAGGTGGAGGGTGAGCGGACGTGTCAGGGGACGGCCTAGGATTGGGGCAGGGTTAGGCTTAGGAACGGGGACTGTGGAGGGTCCAGGTGAGGGGACGACAGAGGTGGAGGGTGAGCGGACGTGTCAGGGGACGGCTTAGGAACGGGGCAGGGTTAGGCTTAGGAACGGGGACAGTGGAGGGTCCAGGTGAGGGGACGACAGAGGTGGAGGGTGAGCGGACGTGTCAGGGGACGGCTTAGGAACGGGGACAGTGGAGGGTCCAAGGTACGGGACGACAGAGGTGTATGGTTAGAGGACGTGTCAGGGGACGGCCTAGGATTGGGGCAGGGTTAGGCTTAGGAACGGGGACTGTGGAGGGCCCAGGTTAGGGGATGACAGAAGTGTAGGGTCAGAATACGTGTCAGACGACGGCTTAGGATTGGGGCAGGGATTGGGGCAGAGATAATCTTAGGAATGGGGAGTGTTGAGGGTCCAGGTGAGGGGAAGACAGAGGTGTAGGTTTAGAGGACGTGTCAGAGGACGGCTTAGGATGGGGGTAGGGTTAGCCTTAGGAACGGGGACTGTGGAGGGTCCCGGTTAAGTGACGACAGAGGTGGAGGGTTAGAGTATGTGTCAGGGGACGGCTTAGGATTGGGGCAGGGATTGGGGCAGAGTTAGCCTTAGGAACGGGGACTTTTGAGGGTCCAGGTGAGGGGAAGACAGAGGTGTAGGGTTAGAGGACGTGTCAGGGGAAGGCTTAGGATTGGGGCAGGCATTGGGGAGGTGTTAGGCTTAGGAACGGGGACTGTGGCGGGTCCAGGTGAGGGGACGAGAGAGGTGGAGGGTGAGAGTACGTGTCAGCGGACGGCTTAGCATTGAAGCAGGGTTAGGCTTAGGAACGGGGAGTGTGGAGGGTCCAGGTGAGGGGACGACAGAGGTGGAGGGTGAGAGGACGTGTCAGGGGACGGCCTAGGATTGGGGCAGGGTTAGGCTTAGGAACGGGGACTGTGGAGGGTCCAGGTGAGGGGACGACAGAGGTGGAGGGTGAGAGGACGTGTCAGGGGACGGCCTAGGATTGGGGCAGGGTTAGGCTTAGGAACGGGGACTGTGGAGGGTCCAGGTGAGGGGACGACAGAGGTGGAGGGTTACAGTACGTGTCAGGGGACGGCTTAGGAACGGGGACTGCTGAGGGTTCAGGTGAGGGGCGACAGAGGTGGAGGGAGAGAGTACGTGTCAGGGGACGGCTTAGGAACGGGGACTGTGGAGGGTCCAGGTGAGGGGACGACAACGGTTTAGGGTGAGCGTACGTGTGAGGGTACGGGTTAGGGCAAGGATGGGGTTAGGGTTAAGGTTACGAAACGGGTACAGCTTAGGGTACCACGATGAGTTAGGCTTAGGGTACGTGTTAGGCTTAGGGAACAGGTACGGTTTAGGGTACAGGTTAGGATAAGGGTTAGTGTAAGGGTGAGGGTGAGGGTTAGTCTACGGGTTAGGATTGGGGTACGGTAGGTTAAGGGTTACGGTTAGGGAACAGATATGGTTTAGGGTACAGGTAAGGTACGACAACGGTTTAGGGTACGGGTTAGTGTTAGTGTACAGGTTAGGATTAGTTTCTGGATCAGGGTAAGGGTTAGGGTTAGGGTTACAGGTAGGGAACGGCTATGGATTAGGGTCCAGGTTAGGGTCCGGGTTAGGGTCCAGATTAGGATTAGGGTATGGTTTGGGTCAGAGTTAGGGTAAGGGTTTTGGGTTAGGTTTAGGGTTAAGGAACAGGTAAGGTTTCGGGTCCAGGTTAGGGGACGACAACGAGTTAGGCTTAGAGTACTTGGTACCACTTAGGGTAAGGGTGAGAGTTCGGGTTAGGGAATGGGTACGCTTTAGGGTACGTGTCAGGGTACAGATTAGTGTCAGCCTATGGGTTAGCGTAAGGTTTAGGGTTCTGGTGAGGATTAGGGTACAACAAGGGATTTGGGCTAGGGTACCTGTTAGGGTATGGGGTAGTAGTATTAGTATATTGGTTAGGATTAGGAAACAGGTTAGGGTAAGGACTAGGGTTAGGATTAGGGTATGGCTTAGTGTATGGGTTAGGGTAAAGGTTAGGTTGAGGGTACAGGTTAGGGTACGGGTTAGGGTTAGGGAACGGGGATGGTTGACGGTCCAGTTGAGGGTTCGCCACCGGGTTCGTGTTGGGGTATGTGTTAGGTCCAGGTTAGTGTTAGTGTATGGGTTCGATTTAGGGTACGAGTACGGGTTAGGGTATGGGTTAGTGTTCTTGTACAGGTTAGGGTACGTGTTAACTTCCGTGTTAGTGGACGGATCAGGATCAGGGGACGGGTTAGAGTTAGGATTAGGTCTAAGATTAGGGGACGAGGACGGTTTAGGGGACGAAAACGGATTACGGTTAGGGTAAGTGTTAGTGGACGGTTTAGGCTTAGGGGACGGGTTAGGATGTGGATTAGGGTTAGGGATCGGGCTCGGTTTAGGGTCCTGTTAGCGTACGGGTTAGGAGTATGTTCCATGTTAGGGAACGGGGATGGTGTAGGGTACAGTTGAGGGTACGACAATGGGTTAGGATTAGGGGACGTTTGAGGCTACGGGTTAGGATTAGGGTTACGGTTAGGGAATGGGTCCGGTTTCAGGTACAGATTAGGGTATGGGTGAGTGTACTGGTTACGACTAGGATACCAGTTAGGGGAAGGGTTAGGGGACAGGTCAGGGCACGACAACAGGTTCTTTTTCTCTGAAGGCTTAGGATTAGGGTCCAGTTTGGGAAAGGGTAAGGGGTAGGGTTAGGCTTAGGGAATGGGCAGAGTTTAGGGGACGGGTTAGTTTTGGTGTACAGATGAGGATGAGTGCACGGGCAAGGGTGAGGAATCGGGTTAGGCTTCGGGTACTTCTTAGGGTACAGATTAGCGTTAGTGTACGGCTTCGGAGTAGGGTATGGTTCGGGGAAGGGGAAGGGTTCTAGTTAGGGTACGTATTAGGGTACGGGTTAGTGTTAGGTTCCGGGTTAGGGATCAGGCTTGGTTTAGGGTACACGTTAGTGTTAGTGTATGAATTCGTCTTAGGGTGCAGGTTGCGGTAAGGATTAGGGTAAGGGTGAGGATGAGGATGAGGATGAGGGAACGGGGATGGTGTAGGGTACAGTTGAGGGTACGACAACGGGTTAGGATGAGAGTAGGGGTTAGCGTAAGGTTTGGGCGGGGGGGCGGCCCTTTGCCGAACATGCAAAGAACACGTTGAAAGAACACTTTGGGCCTCGTGTTCTGTTACAGGTGTTTGACCAGAGTGCACTTTCAACTGAGGCTCAAGAAGAAATGGACAAACTGTAGCCTAATGCCCGGAGGGCTCACCGGAAAACAGGAGGCAATTGCCCTTACCTGTGCAGCAGTGCAGACGTGAATCTCTATGTCCAGGTAGGTCCTAGGCTGGATCCCAGAGCACTTTGCACACAGAATCTGGTTGGAAACATAAAGGGTTTCTTGATTTTCTGGTCGTCGAGGAAGAGAACTCCAGAATTCTCTGTAGGAAGGAAGCATTGACTTGCTACATTGCTCCACAGTAGTAACTTACAGGAGAACGCAAGCATATTAGAGCCACCTGAGGGACTCTCTGCCCACTATCCCTTTTCTAAGAACCACAGGCCTCAACTCACTCACACACTGAAGCAGCCGTTTGGTACAATGGGACCTTGGCTCCTGGACACAATGTATTCCGCCAGAGCAGGACACCAGACTTCAACGGAGTCCATCTGAATCCCACGAAGGGATTCTCGGTCTACTTTTCATGCATGCAAACACACGCACCCAAACAAACTCTACTTCTTCGAATACCTGCCTAAGTGGATATTAGAACAGTGGTGAGAAACGGTTGCTTTGCCATTTGGCAAGTAGTATCGAGAGCCTGAGAAAACCAGTACGGGGCAGTGTCGTTAGCGTACGTGTTCGGATGAATGGACGGCTTAGGGTAAGGCTTCGGGTAAGTGTGGGGGCTAGGGGGAGGGGGAGGGAACGGGGACGCTTGAGGGGCCAGGTGAGGGGACGACAGAGGTGGAGGGTGAGCGGACGTGTCAGGGGACGGCTTAGGAACGGGGACAGTGGAGGGTCCAAGGTACGGGACGACAGAGGTGTATGGTTAGAGGACGTGTCAGGGGACGGCTTAGGATTGGGGCAGGGTTAGGCTTAGGAACGGGGACTGTGGAGGGCCCAGGTTAGGGGATGACAGAAGTGTAGGGTCAGAATACGTGTCAGACGACGGCTTAGGATTGGGGCAGGGATTGGGGCAGAGATAATCTTAGGAATGGGGAGTGTTGAGGGTCCAGGTGAGGGGAAGACAGAGGTGTAGGTTTAGAGGACGTGTCAGAGGACGGCTTAGGATGGGGGTAGGGTTAGCCTTAGGAACGGGGACTGTGGAGGGTCCCGGTTAAGTGACGACAGAGGTGGAGGGTTAGAGTATGTGTCAGGGGACGGCTTAGGATTGGGGCAGGGATTGGGGCAGAGTTAGCCTTAGGAACGGGGACTTTTGAGGGTCCAGGTGAGGGGAAGACAGAGGTGTAGGGTTAGAGGACGTGTCAGGGGAAGGCTTAGGATTGGGGCAGGCATTGGGGAGGTGTTAGGCTTAGGAACGGGGACTGTGGCGGGTCCAGGTGAGGGGACGAGAGAGGTGGAGGGTGAGAGTACGTGTCAGCGGACGGCTTAGCATTGAAGCAGGGTTAGGCTTAGGAACGGGGAGTGTGGAGGGTCCAGGTGAGGGGACGACAGAGGTGGAGGGTGAGAGGACGTGTCAGGGGACGGCCTAGGATTGGGGCAGGGTTAGGCTTAGGAACGGGGACTGTGGAGGGTCCAGGTGAGGGGACGACAGAGGTGGAGGGTTACAGTACGTGTCAGGGGACGGCTTAGGAACGGGGACTGCTGAGGGTTCAGGTGAGGGGCGACAGAGGTGGAGGGAGAGAGTACGTGTCAGGGGACGGCTTAGGAACGGGGACTGTGGAGGGTCCAGGTGAGGGGACGACAACGGTTTAGGGTGAGCGTACGTGTGAGGGTACGGGTTAGGGCAAGGATGGGGTTAGGGTTAAGGTTACGAAACGGGTACAGCTTAGGGTACCACGATGAGTTAGGCTTAGGGTACGTGTTAGGCTTAGGGAACAGGTACGGTTTAGGGTACAGGTTAGGATAAGGGTTAGTGTAAGGGTGAGGGTGAGGGTTAGTCTACGGGTTAGGATTGGGGTACGGTAGGTTAAGGGTTACGGTTAGGGAACAGATATGGTTTAGGGTACAGGTAAGGTACGACAACGGTTTAGGGTACGGGTTAGTGTTAGTGTACAGGTTAGGATTAGTTTCTGGATCAGGGTAAGGGTTAGGGTTAGGGTTACAGGTAGGGAACGGCTATGGATTAGGGTCCAGGTTAGGGTCCGGGTTAGGGTCCAGATTAGGATTAGGGTATGGTTTGGGTCAGAGTTAGGGTAAGGGTTTTGGGTTAGGTTTAGGGTTAAGGAACAGGTAAGGTTTCGGGTCCAGGTTAGGGGACGACAACGAGTTAGGCTTAGAGTACTTGGTACCACTTAGGGTAAGGGTGAGAGTTCGGGTTAGGGAATGGGTACGCTTTAGGGTACGTGTCAGGGTACAGATTAGTGTCAGCCTATGGGTTAGCGTAAGGTTTAGGGTTCTGGTGAGGATTAGGGTACAACAAGGGATTTGGGCTAGGGTACCTGTTAGGGTATGGGGTAGTAGTATTAGTATATTGGTTAGGATTAGGAAACAGGTTAGGGTAAGGACTAGGGTTAGGATTAGGGTATGGCTTAGTGTATGGGTTAGGGTAAAGGTTAGGTTGAGGGTACAGGTTAGGGTACGGGTTAGGGTTAGGGAACGGGGATGGTTGACGGTCCAGTTGAGGGTTCGCCACCGGGTTCGTGTTGGGGTATGTGTTAGGTCCAGGTTAGTGTTAGTGTATGGGTTCGATTTAGGGTACGAGTACGGGTTAGGGTATGGGTTAGTGTTCTTGTACAGGTTAGGGTACGTGTTAACTTCCGTGTTAGTGGACGGATCAGGATCAGGGGACGGGTTAGAGTTAGGATTAGGTCTAAGATTAGGGGACGAGGACGGTTTAGGGGACGAAAACGGATTACGGTTAGGGTAAGTGTTAGTGGACGGTTTAGGCTTAGGGGACGGGTTAGGATGTGGATTAGGGTTAGGGATCGGGCTCGGTTTAGGGTCCTGTTAGCGTACGGGTTAGGAGTATGTTCCATGTTAGGGAACGGGGATGGTGTAGGGTACAGTTGAGGGTACGACAATGGGTTAGGATTAGGGGACGTTTGAGGCTACGGGTTAGGATTAGGGTTACGGTTAGGGAATGGGTCCGGTTTCAGGTACAGATTAGGGTATGGGTGAGTGTACTGGTTACGACTAGGATACCAGTTAGGGGAAGGGTTAGGGGACAGGTCAGGGCACGACAACAGGTTCTTTTTCTCTGAAGGCTTAGGATTAGGGTCCAGTTTGGGAAAGGGTAAGGGGTAGGGTTAGGCTTAGGGAATGGGCAGAGTTTAGGGGACGGGTTAGTTTTGGTGTACAGATGAGGATGAGTGCACGGGCAAGGGTGAGGAATCGGGTTAGGCTTCGGGTACTTCTTAGGGTACAGATTAGCGTTAGTGTACGGCTTCGGAGTAGGGTATGGTTCGGGGAAGGGGAAGGGTTCTAGTTAGGGTACGTATTAGGGTACGGGTTAGTGTTAGGTTCCGGGTTAGGGATCAGGCTTGGTTTAGGGTACACGTTAGTGTTAGTGTATGAATTCGTCTTAGGGTGCAGGTTGCGGTAAGGATTAGGGTAAGGGTGAGGATGAGGATGAGGATGAGGGAACGGGGATGGTGTAGGGTACAGTTGAGGGTACGACAACGGGTTAGGATGAGAGTAGGGGTTAGCGTAAGGTTTGGGCGGGGGGGCGGCCCTTTGCCGAACATGCAAAGAACACGTTGAAAGAACACTTTGGGCCTCGTGTTCTGTTACAGGTGTTTGACCAGAGTGCACTTTCAACTGAGGCTCAAGAAGAAATGGACAAACTGTAGCCTAATGCCCGGAGGGCTCACCGGAAAACAGGAGGCAATTGCCCTTACCTGTGCAGCAGTGCAGACGTGAATCTCTATGTCCAGGTAGGTCCTAGGCTGGATCCCAGAGCACTTTGCACACAGAATCTGGTTGGAAACATAAAGGGTTTCTTGATTTTCTGGTCGTCGAGGAAGAGAACTCCAGAATTCTCTGTAGGAAGGAAGCATTGACTTGCTACATTGCTCCACAGTAGTAACTTACAGGAGAACGCAAGCATATTAGAGCCACCTGAGGGACTCTCTGCCCACTATCCCTTTTCTAAGAACCACAGGCCTCAACTCACTCACACACTGAAGCAGCCGTTTGGTACAATGGGACCTTGGCTCCTGGACACAATGTATTCCGCCAGAGCAGGACACCAGACTTCAACGGAGTCCATCTGAATCCCACGAAGGGATTCTCGGTCTACTTTTCATGCATGCAAACACACGCACCCAAACAAACTCTACTTCTTCGAATACCTGCCTAAGTGGATATTAGAACAGTGGTGAGAAACGGTTGCTTTGCCATTTGGCAAGTAGTATCGAGAGCCTGAGAAAACCAGTACGGGGCAGTGTCGTTAGCGTACGTGTTCGGATGAATGGACGGCTTAGGGTAAGGCTTCGGGTAAGTGTGGGGGCTAGGGGGAGGGGGAGGGAACGGGGACGCTTGAGGGGCCAGGTGAGGGGACGACAGAGGTGGAGGGTGAGCGGACGTGTCAGGGGACGGCTTAGGAACGGGGACAGTGGAGGGTCCAAGGTACGGGACGACAGAGGTGTATGGTTAGAGGACGTGTCAGGGGACGGCCTAGGATTGGGGCAGGGTTAGGCTTAGGAACGGGGACTGTGGAGGGCCCAGGTTAGGGGATGACAGAAGTGTAGGGTCAGAATACGTGTCAGACGACGGCTTAGGATTGGGGCAGGGATTGGGGCAGAGATAATCTTAGGAATGGGGAGTGTTGAGGGTCCAGGTGAGGGGAAGACAGAGGTGTAGGTTTAGAGGACGTGTCAGAGGACGGCTTAGGATGGGGGTAGGGTTAGCCTTAGGAACGGGGACTGTGGAGGGTCCCGGTTAAGTGACGACAGAGGTGGAGGGTTAGAGTATGTGTCAGGGGACGGCTTAGGATTGGGGCAGGGATTGGGGCAGAGTTAGCCTTAGGAACGGGGACTTTTGAGGGTCCAGGTGAGGGGAAGACAGAGGTGTAGGGTTAGAGGACGTGTCAGGGGAAGGCTTAGGATTGGGGCAGGCATTGGGGAGGTGTTAGGCTTAGGAACGGGGACTGTGGCGGGTCCAGGTGAGGGGACGAGAGAGGTGGAGGGTGAGAGTACGTGTCAGCGGACGGCTTAGCATTGAAGCAGGGTTAGGCTTAGGAACGGGGAGTGTGGAGGGTCCAGGTGAGGGGACGACAGAGGTGGAGGGTGAGAGGACGTGTCAGGGGACGGCCTAGGATTGGGGCAGGGTTAGGCTTAGGAACGGGGACTGTGGAGGGTCCAGGTGAGGGGACGACAGAGGTGGAGGGTTACAGTACGTGTCAGGGGACGGCTTAGGAACGGGGACTGCTGAGGGTTCAGGTGAGGGGCGACAGAGGTGGAGGGAGAGAGTACGTGTCAGGGGACGGCTTAGGAACGGGGACTGTGGAGGGTCCAGGTGAGGGGACGACAACGGTTTAGGGTGAGCGTACGTGTGAGGGTACGGGTTAGGGCAAGGATGGGGTTAGGGTTAAGGTTACGAAACGGGTACAGCTTAGGGTACCACGATGAGTTAGGCTTAGGGTACGTGTTAGGCTTAGGGAACAGGTACGGTTTAGGGTACAGGTTAGGATAAGGGTTAGTGTAAGGGTGAGGGTGAGGGTTAGTCTACGGGTTAGGATTGGGGTACGGTAGGTTAAGGGTTACGGTTAGGGAACAGATATGGTTTAGGGTACAGGTAAGGTACGACAACGGTTTAGGGTACGGGTTAGTGTTAGTGTACAGGTTAGGATTAGTTTCTGGATCAGGGTAAGGGTTAGGGTTAGGGTTACAGGTAGGGAACGGCTATGGATTAGGGTCCAGGTTAGGGTCCGGGTTAGGGTCCAGATTAGGATTAGGGTATGGTTTGGGTCAGAGTTAGGGTAAGGGTTTTGGGTTAGGTTTAGGGTTAAGGAACAGGTAAGGTTTCGGGTCCAGGTTAGGGGACGACAACGAGTTAGGCTTAGAGTACTTGGTACCACTTAGGGTAAGGGTGAGAGTTCGGGTTAGGGAATGGGTACGCTTTAGGGTACGTGTCAGGGTACAGATTAGTGTCAGCCTATGGGTTAGCGTAAGGTTTAGGGTTCTGGTGAGGATTAGGGTACAACAAGGGATTTGGGCTAGGGTACCTGTTAGGGTATGGGGTAGTAGTATTAGTATATTGGTTAGGATTAGGAAACAGGTTAGGGTAAGGACTAGGGTTAGGATTAGGGTATGGCTTAGTGTATGGGTTAGGGTAAAGGTTAGGTTGAGGGTACAGGTTAGGGTACGGGTTAGGGTTAGGGAACGGGGATGGTTGACGGTCCAGTTGAGGGTTCGCCACCGGGTTCGTGTTGGGGTATGTGTTAGGTCCAGGTTAGTGTTAGTGTATGGGTTCGATTTAGGGTACGAGTACGGGTTAGGGTATGGGTTAGTGTTCTTGTACAGGTTAGGGTACGTGTTAACTTCCGTGTTAGTGGACGGATCAGGATCAGGGGACGGGTTAGAGTTAGGATTAGGTCTAAGATTAGGGGACGAGGACGGTTTAGGGGACGAAAACGGATTACGGTTAGGGTAAGTGTTAGTGGACGGTTTAGGCTTAGGGGACGGGTTAGGATGTGGATTAGGGTTAGGGATCGGGCTCGGTTTAGGGTCCTGTTAGCGTACGGGTTAGGAGTATGTTCCATGTTAGGGAACGGGGATGGTGTAGGGTACAGTTGAGGGTACGACAATGGGTTAGGATTAGGGGACGTTTGAGGCTACGGGTTAGGATTAGGGTTACGGTTAGGGAATGGGTCCGGTTTCAGGTACAGATTAGGGTATGGGTGAGTGTACTGGTTACGACTAGGATACCAGTTAGGGGAAGGGTTAGGGGACAGGTCAGGGCACGACAACAGGTTCTTTTTCTCTGAAGGCTTAGGATTAGGGTCCAGTTTGGGAAAGGGTAAGGGGTAGGGTTAGGCTTAGGGAATGGGCAGAGTTTAGGGGACGGGTTAGTTTTGGTGTACAGATGAGGATGAGTGCACGGGCAAGGGTGAGGAATCGGGTTAGGCTTCGGGTACTTCTTAGGGTACAGATTAGCGTTAGTGTACGGCTTCGGAGTAGGGTATGGTTCGGGGAAGGGGAAGGGTTCTAGTTAGGGTACGTATTAGGGTACGGGTTAGTGTTAGGTTCCGGGTTAGGGATCAGGCTTGGTTTAGGGTACACGTTAGTGTTAGTGTATGAATTCGTCTTAGGGTGCAGGTTGCGGTAAGGATTAGGGTAAGGGTGAGGATGAGGATGAGGATGAGGATGAGGGAACGGGGATGGTGTAGGGTACAGTTGAGGGTACGACAACGGGTTAGGATGAGAGTAGGGGTTAGCGTAAGGTTTGGGCGGGGGGGCGGCCCTTTGCCGAACATGCAAAGAACACGTTGAAAGAACACTTTGGGCCTCGTGTTCTGTTACAGGTGTTTGACCAGAGTGCACTTTCAACTGAGGCTCAAGAAGAAATGGACAAACTGTAGCCTAATGCCCGGAGGGCTCACCGGAAAACAGGAGGCAATTGCCCTTACCTGTGCAGCAGTGCAGACGTGAATCTCTATGTCCAGGTAGGTCCTAGGCTGGATCCCAGAGCACTTTGCACACAGAATCTGGTTGGAAACATAAAGGGTTTCTTGATTTTCTGGTCGTCGAGGAAGAGAACTCCAGAATTCTCTGTAGGAAGGAAGCATTGACTTGCTACATTGCTCCACAGTAGTAACTTACAGGAGAACGCAAGCATATTAGAGCCACCTGAGGGACTCTCTGCCCACTATCCCTTTTCTAAGAACCACAGGCCTCAACTCACTCACACACTGAAGCAGCCGTTTGGTACAATGGGACCTTGGCTCCTGGACACAATGTATTCCGCCAGAGCAGGACACCAGACTTCAACGGAGTCCATCTGAATCCCACGAAGGGATTCTCGGTCTACTTTTCATGCATGCAAACACACGCACCCAAACAAACTCTACTTCTTCGAATACCTGCCTAAGTGGATATTAGAACAGTGGTGAGAAACGGTTGCTTTGCCATTTGGCAAGTAGTATCGAGAGCCTGAGAAAACCAGTACGGGGCAGTGTCGTTAGCGTACGTGTTCGGATGAATGGACGGCTTAGGGTAAGGCTTCGGGTAAGTGTGGGGGCTAGGGGGAGGGGGAGGGAACGGGGACGCTTGAGGGGCCAGGTGAGGGGACGACAGAGGTGGAGGGTGAGCGGACGTGTCAGGGGACGGCCTAGGATTGGGGCAGGGTTAGGCTTAGGAACGGGGACTGTGGAGGGTCCAGGTGAGGGGACGACAGAGGTGGAGGGTGAGCGGACGTGTCAGGGGACGGCTTAGGAACGGGGCAGGGTTAGGCTTAGGAACGGGGACAGTGGAGGGTCCAGGTGAGGGGACGACAGAGGTGGAGGGTGAGCGGACGTGTCAGGGGACGGCTTAGGAACGGGGACAGTGGAGGGTCCAAGGTACGGGACGACAGAGGTGTATGGTTAGAGGACGTGTCAGGGGACGGCTTAGGATTGGGGCAGGGTTAGGCTTAGGAACGGGGACTGTGGAGGGCCCAGGTTAGGGGATGACAGAAGTGTAGGGTCAGAATACGTGTCAGACGACGGCTTAGGATTGGGGCAGGGATTGGGGCAGAGATAATCTTAGGAATGGGGAGTGTTGAGGGTCCAGGTGAGGGGAAGACAGAGGTGTAGGTTTAGAGGACGTGTCAGAGGACGGCTTAGGATGGGGGTAGGGTTAGCCTTAGGAACGGGGACTGTGGAGGGTCCCGGTTAAGTGACGACAGAGGTGGAGGGTTAGAGTATGTGTCAGGGGACGGCTTAGGATTGGGGCAGGGATTGGGGCAGAGTTAGCCTTAGGAACGGGGACTTTTGAGGGTCCAGGTGAGGGGAAGACAGAGGTGTAGGGTTAGAGGACGTGTCAGGGGAAGGCTTAGGATTGGGGCAGGCATTGGGGAGGTGTTAGGCTTAGGAACGGGGACTGTGGCGGGTCCAGGTGAGGGGACGAGAGAGGTGGAGGGTGAGAGTACGTGTCAGCGGACAGCTTAGCATTGAAGCAGGGTTAGGCTTAGGAACGGGGAGTGTGGAGGGTCCAGGTGAGGGGACGACAGAGGTGGAGGGTGAGAGGACGTGTCAGGGGACGGCCTAGGATTGGGGCAGGGTTAGGCTTAGGAACGGGGACTGTGGAGGGTCCAGGTGAGGGGACGACAGAGGTGGAGGGTTACAGTACGTGTCAGGGGACGGCTTAGGAACGGGGACTGCTGAGGGTTCAGGTGAGGGGCGACAGAGGTGGAGGGAGAGAGTACGTGTCAGGGGACGGCTTAGGAACGGGGACTGTGGAGGGTCCAGGTGAGGGGACGACAACGGTTTAGGGTGAGCGTACGTGTGAGGGTACGGGTTAGGGCAAGGATGGGGTTAGGGTTAAGGTTACGAAACGGGTACAGCTTAGGGTACCACGATGAGTTAGGCTTAGGGTACGTGTTAGGCTTAGGGAACAGGTACGGTTTAGGGTACAGGTTAGGATAAGGGTTAGTGTAAGGGTGAGGGTGAGGGTTAGTCTACGGGTTAGGATTGGGGTACGGTAGGTTAAGGGTTACGGTTAGGGAACAGATATGGTTTAGGGTACAGGTAAGGTACGACAACGGTTTAGGGTACGGGTTAGTGTTAGTGTACAGGTTAGGATTAGTTTCTGGATCAGGGTAAGGGTTAGGGTTAGGGTTACAGGTAGGGAACGGCTATGGATTAGGGTCCAGGTTAGGGTCCGGGTTAGGGTCCAGATTAGGATTAGGGTATGGTTTGGGTCAGAGTTAGGGTAAGGGTTTTGGGTTAGGTTTAGGGTTAAGGAACAGGTAAGGTTTCGGGTCCAGGTTAGGGGACGACAACGAGTTAGGCTTAGAGTACTTGGTACCACTTAGGGTAAGGGTGAGAGTTCGGGTTAGGGAATGGGTACGCTTTAGGGTACGTGTCAGGGTACAGATTAGTGTCAGCCTATGGGTTAGCGTAAGGTTTAGGGTTCTGGTGAGGATTAGGGTACAACAAGGGATTTGGGCTAGGGTACCTGTTAGGGTATGGGGTAGTAGTATTAGTATATTGGTTAGGATTAGGAAACAGGTTAGGGTAAGGACTAGGGTTAGGATTAGGGTATGGCTTAGTGTATGGGTTAGGGTAAAGGTTAGGTTGAGGGTACAGGTTAGGGTACGGGTTAGGGTTAGGGAACGGGGATGGTTGACGGTCCAGTTGAGGGTTCGCCACCGGGTTCGTGTTGGGGTATGTGTTAGGTCCAGGTTAGTGTTAGTGTATGGGTTCGATTTAGGGTACGAGTACGGGTTAGGGTATGGGTTAGTGTTCTTGTACAGGTTAGGGTACGTGTTAACTTCCGTGTTAGTGGACGGATCAGGATCAGGGGACGGGTTAGAGTTAGGATTAGGTCTAAGATTAGGGGACGAGGACGGTTTAGGGGACGAAAACGGATTACGGTTAGGGTAAGTGTTAGTGGACGGTTTAGGCTTAGGGGACGGGTTAGGATGTGGATTAGGGTTAGGGATCGGGCTCGGTTTAGGGTCCTGTTAGCGTACGGGTTAGGAGTATGTTCCATGTTAGGGAACGGGGATGGTGTAGGGTACAGTTGAGGGTACGACAATGGGTTAGGATTAGGGGACGTTTGAGGCTACGGGTTAGGATTAGGGTTACGGTTAGGGAATGGGTCCGGTTTCAGGTACAGATTAGGGTATGGGTGAGTGTACTGGTTACGACTAGGATACCAGTTAGGGGAAGGGTTAGGGGACAGGTCAGGGCACGACAACAGGTTCTTTTTCTCTGAAGGCTTAGGATTAGGGTCCAGTTTGGGAAAGGGTAAGGGGTAGGGTTAGGCTTAGGGAATGGGCAGAGTTTAGGGGACGGGTTAGTTTTGGTGTACAGATGAGGATGAGTGCACGGGCAAGGGTGAGGAATCGGGTTAGGCTTCGGGTACTTCTTAGGGTACAGATTAGCGTTAGTGTACGGCTTCGGAGTAGGGTATGGTTCGGGGAAGGGGAAGGGTTCTAGTTAGGGTACGTATTAGGGTACGGGTTAGTGTTAGGTTCCGGGTTAGGGATCAGGCTTGGTTTAGGGTACACGTTAGTGTTAGTGTATGAATTCGTCTTAGGGTGCAGGTTGCGGTAAGGATTAGGGTAAGGGTGAGGATGAGGATGAGGATGAGGGAACGGGGATGGTGTAGGGTACAGTTGAGGGTACGACAACGGGTTAGGATGAGAGTAGGGGTTAGCGTAAGGTTTGGGCGGGGGGGCGGCCCTTTGCCGAACATGCAAAGAACACGTTGAAAGAACACTTTGGGCCTCGTGTTCTGTTACAGGTGTTTGACCAGAGTGCACTTTCAACTGAGGCTCAAGAAGAAATGGACAAACTGTAGCCTAATGCCCGGAGGGCTCACCGGAAAACAGGAGGCAATTGCCCTTACCTGTGCAGCAGTGCAGACGTGAATCTCTATGTCCAGGTAGGTCCTAGGCTGGATCCCAGAGCACTTTGCACACAGAATCTGGTTGGAAACATAAAGGGTTTCTTGATTTTCTGGTCGTCGAGGAAGAGAACTCCAGAATTCTCTGTAGGAAGGAAGCATTGACTTGCTACATTGCTCCACAGTAGTAACTTACAGGAGAACGCAAGCATATTAGAGCCACCTGAGGGACTCTCTGCCCACTATCCCTTTTCTAAGAACCACAGGCCTCAACTCACTCACACACTGAAGCAGCCGTTTGGTACAATGGGACCTTGGCTCCTGGACACAATGTATTCCGCCAGAGCAGGACACCAGACTTCAACGGAGTCCATCTGAATCCCACGAAGGGATTCTCGGTCTACTTTTCATGCATGCAAACACACGCACCCAAACAAACTCTACTTCTTCGAATACCTGCCTAAGTGGATATTAGAACAGTGGTGAGAAACGGTTGCTTTGCCATTTGGCAAGTAGTATCGAGAGCCTGAGAAAACCAGTACGGGGCAGTGTCGTTAGCGTACGTGTTCGGATGAATGGACGGCTTAGGGTAAGGCTTCGGGTAAGTGTGGGGGCTAGGGGGAGGGGGAGGGAACGGGGACGCTTGAGGGGCCAGGTGAGGGGACGACAGAGGTGGAGGGTGAGCGGACGTGTCAGGGGACGGCCTAGGATTGGGGCAGGGTTAGGCTTAGGAACGGGGACTGTGGAGGGTCCAGGTGAGGGGACGACAGAGGTGGAGGGTGAGCGGACGTGTCAGGGGACGGCTTAGGAACGGGGCAGGGTTAGGCTTAGGAACGGGGACAGTGGAGGGTCCAGGTGAGGGGACGACAGAGGTGGAGGGTGAGCGGACGTGTCAGGGGACGGCTTAGGAACGGGGACAGTGGAGGGTCCAAGGTACGGGACGACAGAGGTGTATGGTTAGAGGACGTGTCAGGGGACGGCCTAGGATTGGGGCAGGGTTAGGCTTAGGAACGGGGACTGTGGAGGGCCCAGGTTAGGGGATGACAGAAGTGTAGGGTCAGAATACGTGTCAGACGACGGCTTAGGATTGGGGCAGGGATTGGGGCAGAGATAATCTTAGGAATGGGGAGTGTTGAGGGTCCAGGTGAGGGGAAGACAGAGGTGTAGGTTTAGAGGACGTGTCAGAGGACGGCTTAGGATGGGGGTAGGGTTAGCCTTAGGAACGGGGACTGTGGAGGGTCCCGGTTAAGTGACGACAGAGGTGGAGGGTTAGAGTATGTGTCAGGGGACGGCTTAGGATTGGGGCAGGGATTGGGGCAGAGTTAGCCTTAGGAACGGGGACTTTTGAGGGTCCAGGTGAGGGGAAGACAGAGGTGTAGGGTTAGAGGACGTGTCAGGGGAAGGCTTAGGATTGGGGCAGGCATTGGGGAGGTGTTAGGCTTAGGAACGGGGACTGTGGCGGGTCCAGGTGAGGGGACGAGAGAGGTGGAGGGTGAGAGTACGTGTCAGCGGACGGCTTAGCATTGAAGCAGGGTTAGGCTTAGGAACGGGGAGTGTGGAGGGTCCAGGTGAGGGGACGACAGAGGTGGAGGGTGAGAGGACGTGTCAGGGGACGGCCTAGGATTGGGGACTGCTGAGGGTTCAGGTGAGGGGCGACAGAGGTGGAGGGAGAGAGTACGTGTCAGGGGACGGCTTAGGAACGGGGACTGTGGAGGGTCCAGGTGAGGGGACGACAACGGTTTAGGGTGAGCGTACGTGTGAGGGTACGGGTTAGGGCAAGGATGGGGTTAGGGTTAAGGTTACGAAACGGGTACAGCTTAGGGTACCACGATGAGTTAGGCTTAGGGTACGTGTTAGGCTTAGGGAACAGGTACGGTTTAGGGTACAGGTTAGGATAAGGGTTAGTGTAAGGGTGAGGGTGAGGGTTAGTCTACGGGTTAGGATTGGGGTACGGTAGGTTAAGGGTTACGGTTAGGGAACAGATATGGTTTAGGGTACAGGTAAGGTACGACAACGGTTTAGGGTACGGGTTAGTGTTAGTGTACAGGTTAGGATTAGTTTCTGGATCAGGGTAAGGGTTAGGGTTAGGGTTACAGGTAGGGAACGGCTATGGATTAGGGTCCAGGTTAGGGTCCGGGTTAGGGTCCAGATTAGGATTAGGGTATGGTTTGGGTCAGAGTTAGGGTAAGGGTTTTGGGTTAGGTTTAGGGTTAAGGAACAGGTAAGGTTTCGGGTCCAGGTTAGGGGACGACAACGAGTTAGGCTTAGAGTACTTGGTACCACTTAGGGTAAGGGTGAGAGTTCGGGTTAGGGAATGGGTACGCTTTAGGGTACGTGTCAGGGTACAGATTAGTGTCAGCCTATGGGTTAGCGTAAGGTTTAGGGTTCTGGTGAGGATTAGGGTACAACAAGGGATTTGGGCTAGGGTACCTGTTAGGGTATGGGGTAGTAGTATTAGTATATTGGTTAGGATTAGGAAACAGGTTAGGGTAAGGACTAGGGTTAGGATTAGGGTATGGCTTAGTGTATGGGTTAGGGTAAAGGTTAGGTTGAGGGTACAGGTTAGGGTACGGGTTAGGGTTAGGGAACGGGGATGGTTGACGGTCCAGTTGAGGGTTCGCCACCGGGTTCGTGTTGGGGTATGTGTTAGGTCCAGGTTAGTGTTAGTGTATGGGTTCGATTTAGGGTACGAGTACGGGTTAGGGTATGGGTTAGTGTTCTTGTACAGGTTAGGGTACGTGTTAACTTCCGTGTTAGTGGACGGATCAGGATCAGGGGATGGGTTAGAGTTAGGATTAGGTCTAAGATTAGGGGACGAGGACGGTTTAGGGGACGAAAACGGATTACGGTTAGGGTAAGTGTTAGTGGATGGTTTAGGCTTAGGGGACGGGTTAGGATGTGGATTAGGGTTAGGGATCGGGCTCGGTTTAGGGTCCTGTTAGCGTACGGGTTAGGAGTATGTTCCATGTTAGGGAACGGGGATGGTGTAGGGTACAGTTGAGGGTACGACAATGGGTTAGGATTAGGGGACGTTTGAGGCTACGGGTTAGGATTAGGGTTACGGTTAGGGAATGGGTCCGGTTTCAGGTACAGATTAGGGTATGGGTGAGTGTACTGGTTACGACTAGGATACCAGTTAGGGGAAGGGTTAGGGGACAGGTCAGGGCACGACAACAGGTTCTTTTTCTCTGAAGGCTTAGGATTAGGGTCCAGTTTGGGAAAGGGTAAGGGGTAGGGTTAGGCTTAGGGAATGGGCAGAGTTTAGGGGACGGGTTAGTTTTGGTGTACAGATGAGGATGAGTGCACGGGCAAGGGTGAGGAATCGGGTTAGGCTTCGGGTACTTCTTAGGGTACAGATTAGCGTTAGTGTACGGCTTCGGAGTAGGGTATGGTTCGGGGAAGGGGAAGGGTTCTAGTTAGGGTACGTATTAGGGTACGGGTTAGTGTTAGGTTCCGGGTTAGGGATCAGGCTTGGTTTAGGGTACACGTTAGTGTTAGTGTATGAATTCGTCTTAGGGTGCAGGTTGCGGTAAGGATTAGGGTAAGGGTGAGGATGAGGATGAGGATGAGGGAACGGGGATGGTGTAGGGTACAGTTGAGGGTACGACAACGGGTTAGGATGAGAGTAGGGGTTAGCGTAAGGTTTGGGCGGGGGGGCGGCCCTTTGCCGAACATGCAAAGAACACGTTGAAAGAACACTTTGGGCCTCGTGTTCTGTTACAGGTGTTTGACCAGAGTGCACTTTCAACTGAGGCTCAAGAAGAAATGGACAAACTGTAGCCTAATGCCCGGAGGGCTCACCGGAAAACAGGAGGCAATTGCCCTTACCTGTGCAGCAGTGCAGACGTGAATCTCTATGTCCAGGTAGGTCCTAGGCTGGATCCCAGAGCACTTTGCACACAGAATCTGGTTGGAAACATAAAGGGTTTCTTGATTTTCTGGTCGTCGAGGAAGAGAACTCCAGAATTCTCTGTAGGAAGGAAGCATTGACTTGCTACATTGCTCCACAGTAGTAACTTACAGGAGAACGCAAGCATATTAGAGCCACCTGAGGGACTCTCTGCCCACTATCCCTTTTCTAAGAACCACAGGCCTCAACTCACTCACACACTGAAGCAGCCGTTTGGTACAATGGGACCTTGGCTCCTGGACACAATGTATTCCGCCAGAGCAGGACACCAGACTTCAACGGAGTCCATCTGAATCCCACGAAGGGATTCTCGGTCTACTTTTCATGCATGCAAACACACGCACCCAAACAAACTCTACTTCTTCGAATACCTGCCTAAGTGGATATTAGAACAGTGGTGAGAAACGGTTGCTTTGCCATTTGGCAAGTAGTATCGAGAGCCTGAGAAAACCAGTACGGGGCAGTGTCGTTAGCGTACGTGTTCGGATGAATGGACGGCTTAGGGTAAGGCTTCGGGTAAGTGTGGGGGCTAGGGGGAGGGGGAGGGAACGGGGACGCTTGAGGGGCCAGGTGAGGGGACGACAGAGGTGGAGGGTGAGCGGACGTGTCAGGGGACGGCCTAGGATTGGGGCAGGGTTAGGCTTAGGAACGGGGACTGTGGAGGGTCCAGGTGAGGGGACGACAGAGGTGGAGGGTGAGCGGACGTGTCAGGGGACGGCTTAGGAACGGGGCAGGGTTAGGCTTAGGAACGGGGACAGTGGAGGGTCCAGGTGAGGGGACGACAGAGGTGGAGGGTGAGCGGACGTGTCAGGGGACGGCTTAGGAACGGGGACAGTGGAGGGTCCAAGGTACGGGACGACAGAGGTGTATGGTTAGAGGACGTGTCAGGGGACGGCCTAGGATTGGGGCAGGGTTAGGCTTAGGAACGGGGACTGTGGAGGGCCCAGGTTAGGGGATGACAGAAGTGTAGGGTCAGAATACGTGTCAGACGACGGCTTAGGATTGGGGCAGGGATTGGGGCAGAGATAATCTTAGGAATGGGGAGTGTTGAGGGTCCAGGTGAGGGGAAGACAGAGGTGTAGGTTTAGAGGACGTGTCAGAGGACGGCTTAGGATGGGGGTAGGGTTAGCCTTAGGAACGGGGACTGTGGAGGGTCCCGGTTAAGTGACGACAGAGGTGGAGGGTTAGAGTATGTGTCAGGGGACGGCTTAGGATTGGGGCAGGGATTGGGGCAGAGTTAGCCTTAGGAACGGGGACTTTTGAGGGTCCAGGTGAGGGGAAGACAGAGGTGTAGGGTTAGAGGACGTGTCAGGGGAAGGCTTAGGATTGGGGCAGGCATTGGGGAGGTGTTAGGCTTAGGAACGGGGACTGTGGCGGGTCCAGGTGAGGGGACGAGAGAGGTGGAGGGTGAGAGTACGTGTCAGCGGACGGCTTAGCATTGAAGCAGGGTTAGGCTTAGGAACGGGGAGTGTGGAGGGTCCAGGTGAGGGGACGACAGAGGTGGAGGGTGAGAGGACGTGTCAGGGGACGGCCTAGGATTGGGGCAGGGTTAGGCTTAGGAACGGGGACTGTGGAGGGTCCAGGTGAGGGGACGACAGAGGTGGAGGGTTACAGTACGTGTCAGGGGACGGCTTAGGAACGGGGACTGCTGAGGGTTCAGGTGAGGGGCGACAGAGGTGGAGGGAGAGAGTACGTGTCAGGGGACGGCTTAGGAACGGGGACTGTGGAGGGTCCAGGTGAGGGGACGACAACGGTTTAGGGTGAGCGTACGTGTGAGGGTACGGGTTAGGGCAAGGATGGGGTTAGGGTTAAGGTTACGAAACGGGTACAGCTTAGGGTACCACGATGAGTTAGGCTTAGGGTACGTGTTAGGCTTAGGGAACAGGTACGGTTTAGGGTACAGGTTAGGATAAGGGTTAGTGTAAGGGTGAGGGTGAGGGTTAGTCTACGGGTTAGGATTGGGGTACGGTAGGTTAAGGGTTACGGTTAGGGAACAGATATGGTTTAGGGTACAGGTAAGGTACGACAACGGTTTAGGGTACGGGTTAGTGTTAGTGTACAGGTTAGGATTAGTTTCTGGATCAGGGTAAGGGTTAGGGTTAGGGTTACAGGTAGGGAACGGCTATGGATTAGGGTCCAGGTTAGGGTCCGGGTTAGGGTCCAGATTAGGATTAGGGTATGGTTTGGGTCAGAGTTAGGGTAAGGGTTTTGGGTTAGGTTTAGGGTTAAGGAACAGGTAAGGTTTCGGGTCCAGGTTAGGGGACGACAACGAGTTAGGCTTAGAGTACTTGGTACCACTTAGGGTAAGGGTGAGAGTTCGGGTTAGGGAATGGGTACGCTTTAGGGTACGTGTCAGGGTACAGATTAGTGTCAGCCTATGGGTTAGCGTAAGGTTTAGGGTTCTGGTGAGGATTAGGGTACAACAAGGGATTTGGGCTAGGGTACCTGTTAGGGTATGGGGTAGTAGTATTAGTATATTGGTTAGGATTAGGAAACAGGTTAGGGTAAGGACTAGGGTTAGGATTAGGGTATGGCTTAGTGTATGGGTTAGGGTAAAGGTTAGGTTGAGGGTACAGGTTAGGGTACGGGTTAGGGTTAGGGAACGGGGATGGTTGACGGTCCAGTTGAGGGTTCGCCACCGGGTTCGTGTTGGGGTATGTGTTAGGTCCAGGTTAGTGTTAGTGTATGGGTTCGATTTAGGGTACGAGTACGGGTTAGGGTATGGGTTAGTGTTCTTGTACAGGTTAGGGTACGTGTTAACTTCCGTGTTAGTGGACGGATCAGGATCAGGGGACGGGTTAGAGTTAGGATTAGGTCTAAGATTAGGGGACGAGGACGGTTTAGGGGATGAAAACGGATTACGGTTAGGGTAAGTGTTAGTGGACGGTTTAGGCTTAGGGGACGGGTTAGGATGTGGATTAGGGTTAGGGATCGGGCTCGGTTTAGGGTCCTGTTAGCGTACGGGTTAGGAGTATGTTCCATGTTAGGGAACGGGGATGGTGTAGGGTACAGTTGAGGGTACGACAATGGGTTAGGATTAGGGGACGTTTGAGGCTACGGGTTAGGATTAGGGTTACGGTTAGGGAATGGGTCCGGTTTCAGGTACAGATTAGGGTATGGGTGAGTGTACTGGTTACGACTAGGATACCAGTTAGGGGAAGGGTTAGGGGACAGGTCAGGGCACGACAACAGGTTCTTTTTCTCTGAAGGCTTAGGATTAGGGTCCAGTTTGGGAAAGGGTAAGGGGTAGGGTTAGGCTTAGGGAATGGGCAGAGTTTAGGGGACGGGTTAGTTTTGGTGTACAGATGAGGATGAGTGCACGGGCAAGGGTGAGGAATCGGGTTAGGCTTCGGGTACTTCTTAGGGTACAGATTAGCGTTAGTGTACGGCTTCGGAGTAGGGTATGGTTCGGGGAAGGGGAAGGGTTCTAGTTAGGGTACGTATTAGGGTACGGGTTAGTGTTAGGTTCCGGGTTAGGGATCAGGCTTGGTTTAGGGTACACGTTAGTGTTAGTGTATGAATTCGTCTTAGGGTGCAGGTTGCGGTAAGGATTAGGGTAAGGGTGAGGATGAGGATGAGGATGAGGGAACGGGGATGGTGTAGGGTACAGTTGAGGGTACGACAACGGGTTAGGATGAGAGTAGGGGTTAGCGTAAGGTTTGGGCGGGGGGGCGGCCCTTTGCCGAACATGCAAAGAACACGTTGAAAGAACACTTTGGGCCTCGTGTTCTGTTACAGGTGTTTGACCAGAGTGCACTTTCAACTGAGGCTCAAGAAGAAATGGACAAACTGTAGCCTAATGCCCGGAGGGCTCACCGGAAAACAGGAGGCAATTGCCCTTACCTGTGCAGCAGTGCAGACGTGAATCTCTATGTCCAGGTAGGTCCTAGGCTGGATCCCAGAGCACTTTGCACACAGAATCTGGTTGGAAACATAAAGGGTTTCTTGATTTTCTGGTCGTCGAGGAAGAGAACTCCAGAATTCTCTGTAGGAAGGAAGCATTGACTTGCTACATTGCTCCACAGTAGTAACTTACAGGAGAACGCAAGCATATTAGAGCCACCTGAGGGACTCTCTGCCCACTATCCCTTTTCTAAGAACCACAGGCCTCAACTCACTCACACACTGAAGCAGCCGTTTGGTACAATGGGACCTTGGCTCCTGGACACAATGTATTCCGCCAGAGCAGGACACCAGACTTCAACGGAGTCCATCTGAATCCCACGAAGGGATTCTCGGTCTACTTTTCATGCATGCAAACACACGCACCCAAACAAACTCTACTTCTTCGAATACCTGCCTAAGTGGATATTAGAACAGTGGTGAGAAACGGTTGCTTTGCCATTTGGCAAGTAGTATCGAGAGCCTGAGAAAACCAGTACGGGGCAGTGTCGTTAGCGTACGTGTTCGGATGAATGGACGGCTTAGGGTAAGGCTTCGGGTAAGTGTGGGGGCTAGGGGGAGGGGGAGGGAACGGGGACGCTTGAGGGGCCAGGTGAGGGGACGACAGAGGTGGAGGGTGAGCGGACGTGTCAGGGGACGGCCTAGGATTGGGGCAGGGTTAGGCTTAGGAACGGGGACTGTGGAGGGTCCAGGTGAGGGGACGACAGAGGTGGAGGGTGAGCGGACGTGTCAGGGGACGGCTTAGGAACGGGGCAGGGTTAGGCTTAGGAACGGGGACAGTGGAGGGTCCAGGTGAGGGGACGACAGAGGTGGAGGGTGAGCGGACGTGTCAGGGGACGGCTTAGGAACGGGGACAGTGGAGGGTCCAAGGTACGGGACGACAGAGGTGTATGGTTAGAGGACGTGTCAGGGGACGGCCTAGGATTGGGGCAGGGTTAGGCTTAGGAACGGGGACTGTGGAGGGCCCAGGTTAGGGGATGACAGAAGTGTAGGGTCAGAATACGTGTCAGACGACGGCTTAGGATTGGGGCAGGGATTGGGGCAGAGATAATCTTAGGAATGGGGAGTGTTGAGGGTCCAGGTGAGGGGAAGACAGAGGTGTAGGTTTAGAGGACGTGTCAGAGGACGGCTTAGGATGGGGGTAGGGTTAGCCTTAGGAACGGGGACTGTGGAGGGTCCCGGTTAAGTGACGACAGAGGTGGAGGGTTAGAGTATGTGTCAGGGGACGGCTTAGGATTGGGGCAGGGATTGGGGCAGAGTTAGCCTTAGGAACGGGGACTTTTGAGGGTCCAGGTGAGGGGAAGACAGAGGTGTAGGGTTAGAGGACGTGTCAGGGGAAGGCTTAGGATTGGGGCAGGCATTGGGGAGGTGTTAGGCTTAGGAACGGGGACTGTGGCGGGTCCAGGTGAGGGGACGAGAGAGGTGGAGGGTGAGAGTACGTGTCAGCGGACGGCTTAGCATTGAAGCAGGGTTAGGCTTAGGAACGGGGAGTGTGGAGGGTCCAGGTGAGGGGACGACAGAGGTGGAGGGTGAGAGGACGTGTCAGGGGACGGCCTAGGATTGGGGCAGGGTTAGGCTTAGGAACGGGGACTGTGGAGGGTCCAGGTGAGGGGACGACAGAGGTGGAGGGTTACAGTACGTGTCAGGGGACGGCTTAGGAACGGGGACTGCTGAGGGTTCAGGTGAGGGGCGACAGAGGTGGAGGGAGAGAGTACGTGTCAGGGGACGGCTTAGGAACGGGGACTGTGGAGGGTCCAGGTGAGGGGACGACAACGGTTTAGGGTGAGCGTACGTGTGAGGGTACGGGTTAGGGCAAGGATGGGGTTAGGGTTAAGGTTACGAAACGGGTACAGCTTAGGGTACCACGATGAGTTAGGCTTAGGGTACGTGTTAGGCTTAGGGAACAGGTACGGTTTAGGGTACAGGTTAGGATAAGGGTTAGTGTAAGGGTGAGGGTGAGGGTTAGTCTACGGGTTAGGATTGGGGTACGGTAGGTTAAGGGTTACGGTTAGGGAACAGATATGGTTTAGGGTACAGGTAAGGTACGACAACGGTTTAGGGTACGGGTTAGTGTTAGTGTACAGGTTAGGATTAGTTTCTGGATCAGGGTAAGGGTTAGGGTTAGGGTTACAGGTAGGGAACGGCTATGGATTAGGGTCCAGGTTAGGGTCCGGGTTAGGGTCCAGATTAGGATTAGGGTATGGTTTGGGTCAGAGTTAGGGTAAGGGTTTTGGGTTAGGTTTAGGGTTAAGGAACAGGTAAGGTTTCGGGTCCAGGTTAGGGGACGACAACGAGTTAGGCTTAGAGTACTTGGTACCACTTAGGGTAAGGGTGAGAGTTCGGGTTAGGGAATGGGTACGCTTTAGGGTACGTGTCAGGGTACAGATTAGTGTCAGCCTATGGGTTAGCGTAAGGTTTAGGGTTCTGGTGAGGATTAGGGTACAACAAGGGATTTGGGCTAGGGTACCTGTTAGGGTATGGGGTAGTAGTATTAGTATATTGGTTAGGATTAGGAAACAGGTTAGGGTAAGGACTAGGGTTAGGATTAGGGTATGGCTTAGTGTATGGGTTAGGGTAAAGGTTAGGTTGAGGGTACAGGTTAGGGTACGGGTTAGGGTTAGGGAACGGGGATGGTTGACGGTCCAGTTGAGGGTTCGCCACCGGGTTCGTGTTGGGGTATGTGTTAGGTCCAGGTTAGTGTTAGTGTATGGGTTCGATTTAGGGTACGAGTACGGGTTAGGGTATGGGTTAGTGTTCTTGTACAGGTTAGGGTACGTGTTAACTTCCGTGTTAGTGGACGGATCAGGATCAGGGGACGGGTTAGAGTTAGGATTAGGTCTAAGATTAGGGGACGAGGACGGTTTAGGGGACGAAAACGGATTACGGTTAGGGTAAGTGTTAGTGGACGGTTTAGGCTTAGGGGACGGGTTAGGATGTGGATTAGGGTTAGGGATCGGGCTCGGTTTAGGGTCCTGTTAGCGTACGGGTTAGGAGTATGTTCCATGTTAGGGAACGGGGATGGTGTAGGGTACAGTTGAGGGTACGACAATGGGTTAGGATTAGGGGACGTTTGAGGCTACGGGTTAGGATTAGGGTTACGGTTAGGGAATGGGTCCGGTTTCAGGTACAGATTAGGGTATGGGTGAGTGTACTGGTTACGACTAGGATACCAGTTAGGGGAAGGGTTAGGGGACAGGTCAGGGCACGACAACAGGTTCTTTTTCTCTGAAGGCTTAGGATTAGGGTCCAGTTTGGGAAAGGGTAAGGGGTAGGGTTAGGCTTAGGGAATGGGCAGAGTTTAGGGGACGGGTTAGTTTTGGTGTACAGATGAGGATGAGTGCACGGGCAAGGGTGAGGAATCGGGTTAGGCTTCGGGTACTTCTTAGGGTACAGATTAGCGTTAGTGTACGGCTTCGGAGTAGGGTATGGTTCGGGGAAGGGGAAGGGTTCTAGTTAGGGTACGTATTAGGGTACGGGTTAGTGTTAGGTTCCGGGTTAGGGATCAGGCTTGGTTTAGGGTACACGTTAGTGTTAGTGTATGAATTCGTCTTAGGGTGCAGGTTGCGGTAAGGATTAGGGTAAGGGTGAGGATGAGGATGAGGATGAGGGAACGGGGATGGTGTAGGGTACAGTTGAGGGTACGACAACGGGTTAGGATGAGAGTAGGGGTTAGCGTAAGGTTTGGGCGGGGGGGCGGCCCTTTGCCGAACATGCAAAGAACACGTTGAAAGAACACTTTGGGCCTCGTGTTCTGTTACAGGTGTTTGACCAGAGTGCACTTTCAACTGAGGCTCAAGAAGAAATGGACAAACTGTAGCCTAATGCCCGGAGGGCTCACCGGAAAACAGGAGGCAATTGCCCTTACCTGTGCAGCAGTGCAGACGTGAATCTCTATGTCCAGGTAGGTCCTAGGCTGGATCCCAGAGCACTTTGCACACAGAATCTGGTTGGAAACATAAAGGGTTTCTTGATTTTCTGGTCGTCGAGGAAGAGAACTCCAGAATTCTCTGTAGGAAGGAAGCATTGACTTGCTACATTGCTCCACAGTAGTAACTTACAGGAGAACGCAAGCATATTAGAGCCACCTGAGGGACTCTCTGCCCACTATCCCTTTTCTAAGAACCACAGGCCTCAACTCACTCACACACTGAAGCAGCCGTTTGGTACAATGGGACCTTGGCTCCTGGACACAATGTATTCCGCCAGAGCAGGACACCAGACTTCAACGGAGTCCATCTGAATCCCACGAAGGGATTCTCGGTCTACTTTTCATGCATGCAAACACACGCACCCAAACAAACTCTACTTCTTCGAATACCTGCCTAAGTGGATATTAGAACAGTGGTGAGAAACGGTTGCTTTGCCATTTGGCAAGTAGTATCGAGAGCCTGAGAAAACCAGTACGGGGCAGTGTCGTTAGCGTACGTGTTCGGATGAATGGACGGCTTAGGGTAAGGCTTCGGGTAAGTGTGGGGGCTAGGGGGAGGGGGAGGGAACGGGGACGCTTGAGGGGCCAGGTGAGGGGACGACAGAGGTGGAGGGTGAGCGGACGTGTCAGGGGACGGCCTAGGATTGGGGCAGGGTTAGGCTTAGGAACGGGGACTGTGGAGGGTCCAGGTGAGGGGACGACAGAGGTGGAGGGTGAGCGGACGTGTCAGGGGACGGCTTAGGAACGGGGCAGGGTTAGGCTTAGGAACGGGGACAGTGGAGGGTCCAGGTGAGGGGACGACAGAGGTGGAGGGTGAGCGGACGTGTCAGGGGACGGCTTAGGAACGGGGACAGTGGAGGGTCCAAGGTACGGGACGACAGAGGTGTATGGTTAGAGGACGTGTCAGGGGACGGCCTAGGATTGGGGCAGGGTTAGGCTTAGGAACGGGGACTGTGGAGGGCCCAGGTTAGGGGATGACAGAAGTGTAGGGTCAGAATACGTGTCAGACGACGGCTTAGGATTGGGGCAGGGATTGGGGCAGAGATAATCTTAGGAATGGGGAGTGTTGAGGGTCCAGGTGAGGGGAAGACAGAGGTGTAGGTTTAGAGGACGTGTCAGAGGACGGCTTAGGATGGGGGTAGGGTTAGCCTTAGGAACGGGGACTGTGGAGGGTCCCGGTTAAGTGACGACAGAGGTGGAGGGTTAGAGTATGTGTCAGGGGACGGCTTAGGATTGGGGCAGGGATTGGGGCAGAGTTAGCCTTAGGAACGGGGACTTTTGAGGGTCCAGGTGAGGGGAAGACAGAGGTGTAGGGTTAGAGGACGTGTCAGGGGAAGGCTTAGGATTGGGGCAGGCATTGGGGAGGTGTTAGGCTTAGGAACGGGGACTGTGGCGGGTCCAGGTGAGGGGACGAGAGAGGTGGAGGGTGAGAGTACGTGTCAGCGGACGGCTTAGCATTGAAGCAGGGTTAGGCTTAGGAACGGGGAGTGTGGAGGGTCCAGGTGAGGGGACGACAGAGGTGGAGGGTGAGAGGACGTGTCAGGGGACGGCCTAGGATTGGGGCAGGGTTAGGCTTAGGAACGGGGACTGTGGAGGGTCCAGGTGAGGGGACGACAGAGGTGGAGGGTTACAGTACGTGTCAGGGGACGGCTTAGGAACGGGGACTGCTGAGGGTTCAGGTGAGGGGCGACAGAGGTGGAGGGAGAGAGTACGTGTCAGGGGACGGCTTAGGAACGGGGACTGTGGAGGGTCCAGGTGAGGGGACGACAACGGTTTAGGGTGAGCGTACGTGTGAGGGTACGGGTTAGGGCAAGGATGGGGTTAGGGTTAAGGTTACGAAACGGGTACAGCTTAGGGTACCACGATGAGTTAGGCTTAGGGTACGTGTTAGGCTTAGGGAACAGGTACGGTTTAGGGTACAGGTTAGGATAAGGGTTAGTGTAAGGGTGAGGGTGAGGGTTAGTCTACGGGTTAGGATTGGGGTACGGTAGGTTAAGGGTTACGGTTAGGGAACAGATATGGTTTAGGGTACAGGTAAGGTACGACAACGGTTTAGGGTACGGGTTAGTGTTAGTGTACAGGTTAGGATTAGTTTCTGGATCAGGGTAAGGGTTAGGGTTAGGGTTACAGGTAGGGAACGGCTATGGATTAGGGTCCAGGTTAGGGTCCGGGTTAGGGTCCAGATTAGGATTAGGGTATGGTTTGGGTCAGAGTTAGGGTAAGGGTTTTGGGTTAGGTTTAGGGTTAAGGAACAGGTAAGGTTTCGGGTCCAGGTTAGGGGACGACAACGAGTTAGGCTTAGAGTACTTGGTACCACTTAGGGTAAGGGTGAGAGTTCGGGTTAGGGAATGGGTACGCTTTAGGGTACGTGTCAGGGTACAGATTAGTGTCAGCCTATGGGTTAGCGTAAGGTTTAGGGTTCTGGTGAGGATTAGGGTACAACAAGGGATTTGGGCTAGGGTACCTGTTAGGGTATGGGGTAGTAGTATTAGTATATTGGTTAGGATTAGGAAACAGGTTAGGGTAAGGACTAGGGTTAGGATTAGGGTATGGCTTAGTGTATGGGTTAGGGTAAAGGTTAGGTTGAGGGTACAGGTTAGGGTACGGGTTAGGGTTAGGGAACGGGGATGGTTGACGGTCCAGTTGAGGGTTCGCCACCGGGTTCGTGTTGGGGTATGTGTTAGGTCCAGGTTAGTGTTAGTGTATGGGTTCGATTTAGGGTACGAGTACGGGTTAGGGTATGGGTTAGTGTTCTTGTACAGGTTAGGGTACGTGTTAACTTCCGTGTTAGTGGACGGATCAGGATCAGGGGACGGGTTAGAGTTAGGATTAGGTCTAAGATTAGGGGACGAGGACGGTTTAGGGGACGAAAACGGATTACGGTTAGGGTAAGTGTTAGTGGACGGTTTAGGCTTAGGGGACGGGTTAGGATGTGGATTAGGGTTAGGGATCGGGCTCGGTTTAGGGTCCTGTTAGCGTACGGGTTAGGAGTATGTTCCATGTTAGGGAACGGGGATGGTGTAGGGTACAGTTGAGGGTACGACAATGGGTTAGGATTAGGGGACGTTTGAGGCTACGGGTTAGGATTAGGGTTACGGTTAGGGAATGGGTCCGGTTTCAGGTACAGATTAGGGTATGGGTGAGTGTACTGGTTACGACTAGGATACCAGTTAGGGGAAGGGTTAGGGGACAGGTCAGGGCACGACAACAGGTTCTTTTTCTCTGAAGGCTTAGGATTAGGGTCCAGTTTGGGAAAGGGTAAGGGGTAGGGTTAGGCTTAGGGAATGGGCAGAGTTTAGGGGACGGGTTAGTTTTGGTGTACAGATGAGGATGAGTGCACGGGCAAGGGTGAGGAATCGGGTTAGGCTTCGGGTACTTCTTAGGGTACAGATTAGCGTTAGTGTACGGCTTCGGAGTAGGGTATGGTTCGGGGAAGGGGAAGGGTTCTAGTTAGGGTACGTATTAGGGTACGGGTTAGTGTTAGGTTCCGGGTTAGGGATCAGGCTTGGTTTAGGGTACACGTTAGTGTTAGTGTATGAATTCGTCTTAGGGTGCAGGTTGCGGTAAGGATTAGGGTAAGGGTGAGGATGAGGATGAGGATGAGGGAACGGGGATGGTGTAGGGTACAGTTGAGGGTACGACAACGGGTTAGGATGAGAGTAGGGGTTAGCGTAAGGTTTGGGCGGGGGGGCGGCCCTTTGCCGAACATGCAAAGAACACGTTGAAAGAACACTTTGGGCCTCGTGTTCTGTTACAGGTGTTTGACCAGAGTGCACTTTCAACTGAGGCTCAAGAAGAAATGGACAAACTGTAGCCTAATGCCCGGAGGGCTCACCGGAAAACAGGAGGCAATTGCCCTTACCTGTGCAGCAGTGCAGACGTGAATCTCTATGTCCAGGTAGGTCCTAGGCTGGATCCCAGAGCACTTTGCACACAGAATCTGGTTGGAAACATAAAGGGTTTCTTGATTTTCTGGTCGTCGAGGAAGAGAACTCCAGAATTCTCTGTAGGAAGGAAGCATTGACTTGCTACATTGCTCCACAGTAGTAACTTACAGGAGAACGCAAGCATATTAGAGCCACCTGAGGGACTCTCTGCCCACTATCCCTTTTCTAAGAACCACAGGCCTCAACTCACTCACACACTGAAGCAGCCGTTTGGTACAATGGGACCTTGGCTCCTGGACACAATGTATTCCGCCAGAGCAGGACACCAGACTTCAACGGAGTCCATCTGAATCCCACGAAGGGATTCTCGGTCTACTTTTCATGCATGCAAACACACGCACCCAAACAAACTCTACTTCTTCGAATACCTGCCTAAGTGGATATTAGAACAGTGGTGAGAAACGGTTGCTTTGCCATTTGGCAAGTAGTATCGAGAGCCTGAGAAAACCAGTACGGGGCAGTGTCGTTAGCGTACGTGTTCGGATGAATGGACGGCTTAGGGTAAGGCTTCGGGTAAGTGTGGGGGCTAGGGGGAGGGGGAGGGAACGGGGACGCTTGAGGGGCCAGGTGAGGGGACGACAGAGGTGGAGGGTGAGCGGACGTGTCAGGGGACGGCCTAGGATTGGGGCAGGGTTAGGCTTAGGAACGGGGACTGTGGAGGGTCCAGGTGAGGGGACGACAGAGGTGGAGGGTGAGCGGACGTGTCAGGGGACGGCTTAGGAACGGGGCAGGGTTAGGCTTAGGAACGGGGACAGTGGAGGGTCCAGGTGAGGGGACGACAGAGGTGGAGGGTGAGCGGACGTGTCAGGGGACGGCTTAGGAACGGGGACAGTGGAGGGTCCAAGGTACGGGACGACAGAGGTGTATGGTTAGAGGACGTGTCAGGGGACGGCTTAGGATTGGGGCAGGGTTAGGCTTAGGAACGGGGACTGTGGAGGGCCCAGGTTAGGGGATGACAGAAGTGTAGGGTCAGAATACGTGTCAGACGACGGCTTAGGATTGGGGCAGGGATTGGGGCAGAGATAATCTTAGGAATGGGGAGTGTTGAGGGTCCAGGTGAGGGGAAGACAGAGGTGTAGGTTTAGAGGACGTGTCAGAGGACGGCTTAGGATGGGGGTAGGGTTAGCCTTAGGAACGGGGACTGTGAGGGTCCGGTTTAAGTGACGACAGAGGTGGAGGGTTAGAGTATGTGTCAGGGGACGGCTTAGGATTGGGGCAGGGATTGGGGCAGAGTTAGCCTTAGGAACGGGGACTTTTGAGGGTCCAGGTGAGGGGAAGACAGAGGTGTAGGGTTAGAGGACGTGTCAGGGGAAGGCTTAGGATTGGGGCAGGCATTGGGAGGTGTTAGGCTTAGGAACGGGGACTGTGGCGGGTCCAGTGAGGGGGACGAGAGAGGTGGAGGGTGAGAGTACGTGGTCAGCGGACGGCTTAGCATTGAAGCAGGGTTAGGCTTAGGAACGGGGAGTGTGGAGGGTCCAGGTGAGGGGACGACAGAGGTGGAGGGTGAGAGGACGTGTCAGGGACGGCCTAGGATTGGGGCAGGGTTAGGCTTAGGAACGGGACTGTGGAGGGTCAGGTGAGGGGACGACAGAGGTGGAGGGTTACAGTACGTGGTCAGGGACGGCTTAGGAACAGGGACTGCTGAGGGTTCAGGTGAGGGGGCGACAGAGGTGGAGGGAGAGAGTACGTGTCAGGGGACGGCTTAGGAACGGGGACTGTGGAGGTCCAGGTGACGGGGACGACAACGGTTTAGGGTGAGCGTACGTGTGAGGGTACGGGTCTAGGGCAAGGATGGGGTTAGGGTTAAGGTTACGAAACGGGTACAGCTTAGGGTACCACGATGAGTTAGGCTTAGGGTACGTGTTAGGCTTAGGGAACAGGTACGGTTTAGGGTACAGGTTAGGATAAGGGTTAGTGTAAGGGTGAGGGGTGAGGGTTAGTCTACGGGTTAGGATTGGGGTACGGTAGGTTAAGGGTTACGGTTAGGGAACAGATATGGTTTAGGGTACAGGTAAGGTACGACAACGGTTTAGGGTACGGGTTAGTGTTAGTGTACAGGTTAGGATTAGTTTCTGGATCAGGGTAAGGGTTAGGGTTAGGGTTACAGGTAGGGAACGGCTATGGATTAGGGTCCAGGTTAGGGTCCGGGTTAGGGTCCAGATTAGGATTAGGGTATGGTTTGGGTCAGAGTTAGGGTAAGGGTTTTGGGTTAGGTTTAGGGTTAAGGAACAGGTAAGGTTTCGGGTCCAGGTTAGGGGACGACAACGAGTTAGGCCTTAGAGTACTTTGGTACCACTTAGGGTAAGGGTGAGAGTTCGGGTTAGGGAATGGGTACGCTTTAGGGTACGTGTCAGGGTACAGATTAGTGTCAGCCTATGGTTTAGCGTAAGGTTTAGGGTTCTGGTGAGATTAGGGTACAACAAGGGATTTGGCTAGGGTACCTGTTAGGGTATGGGGTAGTAGTATTAGTATATTGGTTAGGATTAGGAAACAGGTTAGGGTAAGGACTAGGGTTAGGATTAGGGTATGGCTTAGTGTATGGGTTAGGGTAAAGGTTAGGTTGAGGGTACAGGTTAGGGTACGGGTTAGGGTTAGGGAACGGGGATGGTTGACGGTCCAGTGAGGGTTCGCCACCGGGTTCGTGTTGGGGTATGTGTTAGGTCCAGGTTAGTGTTAGTGTATGGTTCGATTTAGGGTACGAGTACGGGTTAGGGTATGGGTTAGTGTTCTTGTACAGGTTAGGGTACGTGTTAACTTCCGTGTTAGTGGACGGATCAGGATCAGGGGACGGGTTAGAGTTAGGAATTAGGTCTAAGATTAGGGGACGAGGACGGTTTAGGGGACGAAAACGGATTACGGTTAGGGTAAGTGTTAGTGGACGGTTTAGGCTTAGGGGACGGGTTAGGATGTGGATTAGGGTTAGGGATCGGGCTCGGTTTAGGGTCCTGTTAGCGTACGGGTTAGGAGTATGTTCCATGTTAGGGAACGGGGATGGTGTAGGGTACAGTTGAGGGTACGACAATGGGTTAGGATTAGGGGACGTTTTGAGGCTACGGGTTAGGATTAGGGTTACGGTTAGGGAATGGGTCCGGTTTCAGGTACAGATTAGGGTATGGGTGAGTGTACTGGTTACGACTAGGATACCAGTTAGGGGAAGGGTTAGGGGACAGGTCAGGGCACGACAACAGGTTCTTTTTCTCTGAAGGCTTAGGATTAGGGTCCAGTTTGGGAAAGGGTAAGGGGTAGGGTTAGGCTTAGGGAATGGGCAGAGTTTAGGGACGGGTTAGTTTTGGTGTACAGATGAGGATGAGTGCACGGGCAAGGGTGAGGAATCGGGTAGGCTTCGGGTACTTCTTAGGGTACAGATTAGCGTTAGTGTACGGCTTCGGAGTAGGGTATGGTTCGGGGGAAGGGGGAAGGGTTCTAGTTAGGGTACGTATTAGGGTACGGGTTAGTGTTAGGTTCCGGGTTAGGGATCAGGCTTGGTTTAGGGTACACGTTAGTGTTAGTGTATGAATTCGTCTTAGGTGCAGGTTGCGGTAAGGATTAGGGTAAGGGTGAGGATGAGATGAGGATGAGGGAACGGGGATGGTGTAGGGTACAGTTGAGGGTACGACAACGGGTTAGGATGAGAGTAGGGGTTAGCGTAAGGTTTGGGCGGGGGGGCGGCCCTTTGCCGAACATGCAAAGAACACGTTGAAAGAACACTTTGGGCCTCGTGTTCTGTTACAGGTGTTTGACCAGAGTGCACTTTCACTGAGGCTCAAGAAGAAATGGACAAACTGTAGCCTAATGCCCGGAGGGCTCACCGGAAAACAGGAGGCAATTGCCCTTACCTGTGCAGCAGTGCAGACGTGAATCTCTATGTCCAGGTAGGTCCTAGGCTGGATCCCAGAGCACTTTGCACACAGAATCTGGTTGGAAACATAAAGGGTTTCTTGATTTTCTGGTCGTCGAGGAAGAGAACTCCAGAATTCTCTGTAGGGAAGGAAGCATTGACTTGCTACATTGCTCCACAGTAGTAACTTACAGGAGAACGCAAGCATATTAGAG